>NC_056739.1:1530982203-1531267203 GCF_019279795.1 Protopterus annectens | reverse complement strand
GACAGCTGGGGGAGATGGTGGATAATGTGGGTGGTCCAAGCACTTCCCTGGGAAGCCAAGTCTGCGATCCCATTCTCCCGGCCCTCAGGGGTGTGGAGATATGGCAGCCATGGTGTCACTCACCCGGAGCTGGCTGTGGGAGTTGGCAGACAGCATGGATAGGACAAGCGCCTCCCTGAGAAGCAGGGTCTGCAATCCCATTCTCCCAGCCCTTAGAGGTACAGAGATACGGCCGCCATGGTGTCTTACACTCGGGGCCGGCCGGGGGAGTTAGTGTACAGCAGTGGTGGGCCGAGTGCCTCCCTGGGAAGCCAGGTCCACGATCCCATCCTACCAGCCCCCAGGGGTCAGGAGATACGGCTGCTGTGGCATCTCACACCCAGGGCCATCCGCACGCAGCAGTTTGGCCTCCAGTCCTCCACCCGGCATGGTGGGGATGCCGCCGTGCGAACAGCACTGTGCAGGGGGTGAGGGGCCATGCACCAGGAGGCTTGAAGCAAAGCACGTTTGTCAGCACCTGGCATGGCAGAGGAAAGAGCTGGATGCGAGTGGCAAAATGCATAGAGATGCTGGGACCCTGGGCCATCTCCTGTGTGAGTTTGAAAGCCCTATGTGGAGGGCAAAGGGCAGAATCGGCATCATGGAAGTCTGCATGAGGGATTGTCTGAGGCCTTGTGGTCCAGCAGAGTTCCACGAGTCTGGGAAGGATTGGAGGGAGGTCCCCCTGAGAGGCTCAAAGAGCACAGTTGACAAAGAACAATGTGGCAGCCTTCAGGAGATAGAGCTCTCCCGCCTGGGTAGAAGTGGAAGCCCGGAGGTGGTCCCTTCCCATGGAAGTCTGAAAGGGAGGGAGGGACAGAAATTGGCCAGGCTGGGAGAGCTCCCACTTGGGTGTGGGAGGTCCAGAAAACAGCCCCCTCTGTGATGGATGTCCAGAAGGGGAGAGAGGTGGAAAGCAGCTGGGGAGTGAGAGCTCCTGCCTGGGTGAGAGGGAACGGACCATCCCCCCTCCAGGTGGAAGTCCTTAAGGGAGCTGCTGGCAGAAGGCTGCGTGGCCAGGAGAGCCCCTGCTTGGGTGAGAGGGGGTAGGTGGAGCCCCTGTAATCGAAGTCCTCTGCAGGAGCTCTCTCCCTCACTCTCTGGCTCTGAGCATCACCATGCCTGGTGCTGGCCAGCGGCCCCCTGGGGTTACGGTCGCTGGTCTACGACCAACACCCAGAGTGCCCCCTCCATGGGGAGAGGGACCCCTCCTGTCAGCAGAGGTGCAGGCTCTGGCACCTCTTCTCCACCTGCCCACCGAGGTGCTCCTAACTGGTTGATCCTGCCAGTAGCATATGCTTGTCTCAAAGATTAAGCCATGCAAGTCTCAGTGCACATGGATGCTATAGTGAAACTTCGAATGGCTCATTAAATCAGTTATGGTTCCTTTAATTGCGACACCATTACATGAATAACTGTGGTAATTCTAGAGCTAATACATGCTGACAAGCGCTGACCTCCAGGAATGCGTACATTTATCAGACCAAAACCAATCTTGGTCTCAGCCTGGCAGCTTTGGTGACTCTAGATAAACTCGGGCCGATCGCATGCCCTCATGGTGGAGAAGCAACATTCGAATGTCTGCCATATCAACTTTCGATGGTACTGTCTGTGCCTACCATGGTGACCACAGGTAATGGGGAATCAGCGTTCAGTTCCGGAGAGGGAGCCTGAGAAACAGCTACCACATCCAAGGAAGGCAGCAGACGTGCAAATTACCCACTTCCGACTCGGGGCAGTAGGGATGAAAAATAACAATACAGGACTCTTTCAAGGCCCTGTAATTGGAATGAGTACACTTTAAATCCTTTAATGAGAGCAAGTATGGTGCCAGCAGCTGCGGTAATTGCAGCTCCAATAGCATATATTAAAGTTGCTGCAGTTAAAAATCTTGTAGTTGAATCTTGGGATTAGGCTGTTGGTCTGCCACAAGGTGAGCTACCGCCTGTCCCAGCCCCTGCCTCTTGGTGCTCTCTTGATGCTCTTAACTGAGTGTCCCAGGGATCCAAAGCGTTTACTTTGAAAAAATTAGAGTGTTCAAAGCAGGCCACTCACCTGAATACATCAGATAGGAATAATGGAAAAGGACTCTGGTTCTATTTTGTTGGTTTTCGGAACTGGGGCCATGATTAAGAGGGATGGCCATGGACATTTGTTTTGTGCCGCTAGAGGTGAAATTCATGGACTGGCGCAAGACAACCGAAAGTGAAAGCATTTGCCAAGAATGTTTGCATTAATCAAGAATTCGAAGACGATTAGATACCATCATAGTTCCAACCATAAACAATGCCAACTAGCAATCTGGCAGTGTTATTCCCATGACCCGCCGGGGAGCTTCCGGGAAACCAAAGTCTTTGGGTTCCGGAGGGAGTATGGTTGCAAAGCTGAAACTTAAAGGAATTGATGGAAGGGCATCACCAGGAGTGGAGCTTGCAGTTTAATTTGACTCAACATGGGAAACCTCACCCGGCCCGGACATGGAAAGGATTGACAGTTTGATAGCTCTTTCTTGATTCTGTGGGTGGTGGTGCATGGCTGTTCTTAGTTGGTGGAACAATTTGTCTCGTTAATTCTGATAACGAATAAGACTCCACCATGCTAACTAGTTATGCGGCCCCATGCAGTCGTCTCCAACTTCTTAGAGGGACAAGTGGATTTCAGCCATACAAGATTGAGCAATAACAGGTCTGTGATGCCCTTAGATGTCCAGGGCTGCATGCATGCTACACTGAATGGATCAGCATGTGTCTACCCTTGGCCGACAGGTCCGAGTAATCCACTGAACCCCATTCATGATAGGGACCGGAGATTGCAATTATTCCCCATGAATGAGGAATTCCCAGTAAGTGCGGGAGATAAGCTTGCATTGATTAAGTTCCTGCCCTTTGTACACTCCGCCCGTCACTACTACCAATTGGATGGTTTAGTGAGGTCCTCGGATCGGCCCTGCTGGAGTCGGTCACAGCCCCGGCGGTGCGGCAAGAGGATGGTATAAGTCATAACAAGGTTTCCGTAGGTGATCCTGCGGAAGGATCATTAATACCAAGGGTCCTGGGAGGGCACCATCCCCGAGTACCAGGGTCTCTCCTTGCCCCACCACCCTAAACCTCGACATCTCTCTCTCTCTGTGTCTCTCTCCAACTCCCGTCTCTCCGTGCGCCCCGGTGGAGGCCAGTAGGACTGAGCCATTGGCTCCCGGGGGGAGGGAGAGGGGAGGGAGTGTGAGGAGGAGTGGGGTCCATCCCCCCTCACCCCCTGGAGGTGGGAGGGGGTCTTTCTGTGTGGTGGGAGGTGCAGGCGCTCTTCTGCTGCCACAAGGGGATGGTGGAGGAGGGTGCGCCTGGCCTGGTGGTGCAGTCTGCCACGCGGACCGGAGGTGGCTGACTCCCCATGCAGAAGGGAGAGGGTGCCGTCCTGACATGGGGGCAGTGGCCTCCCCTCTGGCTTTGCAGGGCCATGGTGGCACACCAGAGTCCTCTCCTCTCGATGTCAGTCATGGGTATCTGCAGAGGACACCCCGCTCCACATGGGGCATCGGTTCAAAGACCCGGAGGGTTGGTTCATAGGTAGGTACTAGGCTATTAACCCAAGGGCCTACGCAAGCCTAGCCAACAAGGTTCCCTGGCTTATGCCACCCAAGCAAGTTATTTTCCTGTGCCACTGATGAGCAGACACACAGAAGTGATCCCCGGGGTGTATTTCCTATTTCCCATCCACTCATCAAGATTTTTCTTGAAGAGTGCTAATGAAGAACTTTGCTTGACATAGATGGGTAGCCTGTTCCAGAGTATGGGAAGTCTCTGGGATAGGAATCTATCCCTCCAGCATGTCCTGTTTATTGTGGTGACAAGGTTTAGGTCCCTAGAGCGTGTAGCTCTGAGGGATTGGGATTTCTTTAGGTGTAGCATGTCCAACAGCTCTGGGTTTGACATAGCTTTATATGTTAGGCAGAGATCACCTCTGAGTAGGTGATATGCTACGGAGTAAAGCTGGAGTTTTTTGAGATTGTCAGTGTAGGGCATTTGTTTGAGTCCAGTAATCCTCTTTGTGAGGTACTTCTGTGGCCTTTCCAGCTGCTGCAGATGTCTTGTGAGGTACATTCCAAAAGGGGCATTGTACTCTATAATGGGTCTAATGAGTGATGAGTAGAGGGTAATGATGACCTCTTTTTTCCTGGATGAGAACCCTTTTATGATGAGGTGTGCCACGTAGAAGGACTTCCTGACTACTGTGGTGATGTGACTATCAAAGGAGAGACTACTGTCCAAGTGGGTCACAAGGTCTCTTATCACGCATTCGGTGTTAAGTAGATTGCTGCCTATGTGGTAGTTCATGGGTACAGAGTTTTTACCAAAGGGGATGACACTACACTTTTTGGCATTGAGCTTGAGGCCATGGCTCTGACACCAGGCATCTGTCTCAGAGAGGCCCTTCTGTAGGATGTTCACATCATTTGGGGACTTGACTATGGCTCCTAGTTTGCAGTCATCTGCGAACTTCGTTAGCCAGAGGCCTTCTGTGTTAGCCTGTACTTCAGAGAAGTAGATACCAAACAGGAGCGGTCCCAGGACAGAATCCTGTGGTACTCCACTTGTCACTGGTTTGAGGTCAGATTTGGAGTCTGCAACTTTTACATTGTGGGTTCTGTCAGTGAGCCAGTTGGCAACCCATCTTGTGATGTAGGGATTTATGCCTAGTTTATTGAGTTTAGCTATAATTCCAGAATGGGGGATGGTGTCGAAAGCCTTGGCGAGGTCAAGATAGGCTGTGTGAACCACTTTACCCTCATCTACGGCTTTGGTGACTGCCTCAAAGAAGTCGATCAGGTTCAGGAGGCATGATCTGCCTTTCACAAACCCTAAATGGGTGGGATCCAGAGTTTGGAGGTTACCAATGTCTTTGTTTATGAGATCCAGGATGATACGTTCCATGGCTTTGCAGACCAGGCTCGTCAGGCTAATAGGTCTATAGTTCCCGGGATCAGTGGTGGCTCCCCCTTTGTGGAGTGGGATAACTGTTGCTGTGCACCATTCAGTGGGCACAAAGCCTGATGTGAGGCTATGACTGAACATGGTGCTTAAGTGGGGAGCCAGTTCATTCTGAAGTTCGTGTAAAATGCAGCCTGGGATGTTGTCCGGTCCCATGGATGCTGTGTTTTTGGCTTTAGAGAGTGCAGCTTTCAACTGTGTAGTTGTGATTACAGGGACTCTGCTTTCTTCCTGTATAGATATGGGCCCTTTAGGGGGTGAGGGGGGGTAAAGTTAACACTGAACCTATCTGCCAGGATGTTGTCAATATCAGTTGGTTCTGTAATTTTCATGCCTTTGTGCTGTAACTCAGAGCAGATCTGGGTGTTGCCATTGAGATTCTTGGCATAGCTATAGAATGCTTTGTGGTTGTCTTTGGAATTAATGGCAATTTTATTTTCATAGCTAGCTTTGGAGGATCTTATAAGGGATCTCAGCTTCTTATTGAGGCTGACCAGGGAGCTCCTCCACTCATGGGATTTTACTCTCTTTTGCAACAGTTTCTTCCTTCTGTTGTACAGTTTGTTTATAGCAGGGGACCACCCGATTGGCTTCCTTTTTTTGGAGGATAGCGTCTTGGTTCTGTTTGGGATAGCACGATCCATGCACTCATGTAGGTGCTTATAGAGCGCATTTGTGTAGGATTCAGCAGTTGTAATTGTATTGTCCATCTGCATGGGTGTCATGAAGTTCACTACTTCTGTCTTAAGAATCATGAAGTTGGCTTTGGAGAAATTTTTTACTGTGGTTTCCTTAACGGGGGGTGGGGGTGGGATGTGGATATCAAGGGTGATTAGCTTATGGTTGGATCGGACCAACGAGGAGTTGACTTCAGGTGTGGAACACCGGTCACTCATGTTGGTAATGACTAGGTCTAGGATATTGTTGCCCCTGGTGGGGGTGTGGATAAGTTGATCTAGGGCATTGGAGTTTATGAATTCCAGAAAGCATTGCACTAAGGAGTTAGTACATGAGTAGTTTTCCCAGTTAATGGTGGGGTAGTTGAAGTCGCCCATTATTAGGGTGTTTGGTTGAACCCTAATATTTTCCAGTACATCAAGAAAAGAGGAGTGGGAATCCTGGGGCATGGTGGGGGATCTGTAGCAAGCTACAATTTGGATTGCAGTTTTGCCAAGAGTTAGTTGCACTTGGATAACCTCGGATGCATTATGCTGAGCAACTAGCCTGGAGGTGTGGATATCCTTAATGAATATGGACACAACCCCACCTTTGGTGTTTCGGTCCAGGTTAGATGGCTGAAAAGTGTGGTATGAGTTATAGCCTGGTAGTGCAGGGGTGATCTGGAGCCTTGAACCAGGTCTCAGTCACTGCACAGATATCGATGTTCTCCATTTTAAGGAGTGCCTCGAGTGAGTGCATTTTGAAATTTAGACTTCTAGCATTGAGTAGCATTGAGTAGGCCAGCTGCCACGGGAATCCCTGCTGTCCTGTGGCACGGGGCCCAGTAACCCCGGTCTGGGCACCCACGATGATGCCTGTGAAACCTTGCATGCTCTTCTTGATGTGTGACACCATGCAGGCAGCAGTATCCTTAGCGAATGAGAACCAGTACAACTCTGAGCAGTTGATCACTCGACTCGTGCGTCAATGAAGAACGCAGCTATCCATGAGAACTAATGTGAATTGCAGGACACATTGATCTTCAACACTTCGAACGCACTTTGTGGCCCCGGGTTACTCCTGGGGCTACGCCTATCTGAGGGTCGTTGTGCCTTCCATCACCCCCAGGGGGTGTCCGGTCCCCATCGAGGGTGCAGCCGGGGAGTTGAGGGAGCCCGCCATGGGCCCCCCATCCCCCCAGGGAGAGACACGGATGGAGGAGACGAGTCCCCCACTGCCCTGAGCCGGGAAGCCCGTCCGAGGATGGGAGGGAGCAGGCATGCGTCCAGCCCGCCCCCACGGAGGCTGTCAGTGGTACCACCACTGGGCTGCCATCCCAGAGTGTAGCCCAATGCCCACCTGGTTCCCATGTGCTGGGGCTGCTTTGGCTGTCCTCCACCTCCCGGAGTCTGGCAGAGGGGAGTGGGCACGCGGGTGCCGGGGAAGGACGGATAGTCTGGCCGCCCCGAGGCCATCACCATCCCGATGCCCCTGTGACCATGCTCGGAACACGACCTCAGATCAGATGTAGTGACCCACCGAATTTAAGCATATTACTAAGCAGAGGCAGGTCCCCCTGAGAGGCTCAGAGAGCACGGTTGACACAGAACGATTTGGCAGCTTTCAGGAGATATATAACTCGGGAGAAGAGCTCTCCTGTCTGGGTGGAAGTGGAAGCCCAGAAGGGGTCCCTCCCCATGGAAGTCTGGAAGGGAGAGAGGGGCTGAAAGCGGGCGGGCTGGGAGAGGTCCCGCCTCTGTGAGGGGGAGTCCGGACCACAGCCCCTCCGGGATGGAAGTCTGGAAGGGCAGAGAGAGTTGGAAATTGGCCGGGGAGGGAGTGCTCCTGCCCAGGTGAGAGGGTCCAGACCTCCCCCCTCCAGGTGGAAGTCCTTAAGGGAGATGCTGTTGGAAGGCTGCAGGGCCAGGAGAGCCCCTGCTTAGGTGAGAGGGGGTAGGCGGAGCCCCCGTGATGAAAGTCCTCAAAGGAGCAACCAGTGGGAGTCTGCGGGACCTGGAGAGCTCCTGCCAGGCAGGGGGAAGGCGTCTGACCTCGCCTGGTACCCAATAGCATCCCAAAAATATTGCAAAGTCCCCAGAACCCCTATGGATGGGAAAGCAGGGGGAACTCGGAAGCCCCGATGGGAGTGAACCTGCCCCTTGGCAGCCATGGGGAGTTCTGCGGTGCTGGCCGGGACCAGAGGGAAGTCCCCCTGAGAGGCTCTGAGGTCACGGGGACACAGAATGGCTCGGCAGCCTCCAGGAGATCTGGGGAAGATGGGGACCATTGTTCTCTGGACCAGAAAGGAGTGGGGTCTTGGAAGTCCCAATGAGGGCAGGCCTGCCCCTCAGCAGCTGAGGGGAGTTCTGTGGGGTGGGCCAGGACTACAAGGAGGTCCCCCTGACAAGCTCCAAGGGCACGGGGACATAGCATGGATTGGCAGCCTCCAGGAGATATGTAACCCGTAAAACAGCCCCCCCGTCCGGGTGGAAGTGAAAGCCTGGAGGGGGTCCCTCTCCATGGAAGACCAGAAGGGGGAGAGGGGGGAAGCAGCCGGGGATGGAATGCTTCTGCCCAGGTGAGAGGGTCCGGATCATCCCCCCCAGGTGGAAGTCCTTAAGGGAGCCGTTGGCAGAAAGCTGCGGGGCCAGGAGAGCTCCTGCCCAGGTGAGAGGGGTCAGGCAGAGCCCCCACAATAGAAGTCTTCAAGGGAGCGACTGGTGGGAGTCTTCCATACCCAGAGAGCTCCTGCCAGGCAGGGGGTAGGCATCCAACCTCGCCTGGTACCTGATGGCATCTCCGAAATATCGCAAATTCCGCAGAACCCCTCTGGACCAGAAAGGAGGGGAACGTGGAAGTCCTGATGGGAGCGAGCCTGCCCCGCCTCACCTGAGGGGAATTCCATGGGGCTGGCCTGGATTGGAGGGAGGTCCCCCAAGAGGCTCCAAGGGCACAATGACATGGCATAGATCGGCAGCCTGCAGGGGACATGGAGGCAGCAGGGTCCCAAGGTGAGCCTTGGGCATTGGCCAGGTAAAGACATCTCACTGCAGGGTCAAACGGGAGGGCCACCATGGTAGGCTCTGACAGAAGTCCCTGAGGGAGCACCGGGCGGAGGGCCGTGGGGCAATGAGAGCTCCTGGCCGGGCAGAGGTATCCGACCTTGCCTTGTTCCCAGAGGCATACTCAAAAAATGACAAAGTTCCTGGAATCGCACTGGACTAGAAAGGAGGGGGACTCGGAAACGCTCATGAGAATGGATCTGACCCTCTGCGGCTGAGGGGATTTCTGCGGGTATGGTCCCACCCCGTGGGTGTGCCCCCCCATCATCCACCAGGCATGCATGATCCGGCATGATTTGGCAGATTCCTGGAGTTAAGGGACGACGGGGCTTCCTTTGGGGAGTGAGAGTCCGGGTCCCAGCCCCAGGGAGAATGTCTCTCACTGGGCGCCCTCGCAGTGGGTGTCAGGGTGCCTTTCCCCACCATCCATCAATCGATCGGACTGACTGACTCCCACTGGTGGAGGACCCCTACGACATAGCTCTGTGGGTCATGGCTTGTGGGTCGAGCTTCTCCTCCCTGGGAGCGAGGCATGGAGCGTTCCATGCCCCTCAGGTGCGGATTCGAGACAAGACCGATGAGCCCGGGCTGAGGTGAAGAGGTCCTGTCACGCGCCAGGCCACTCTGTTTTGGTGGGTGCCCCCGAACACGGGAGCTGCAGTAGCTCTCTCCCTCACTGTTTGGTTCTGAGTGCTGCTGTGCTCCTCCCCAGTCCACAACCAGCACCTGGGGTGCCCCCTCCATCAGCAGAGGTGTGGGCTCTAGCCCATCCTCTCCACCCACACGCTGAGGTGCTCCTATCTGGTTGATCCTGCCAGTAGCATATGCTTGTTTCAAAGATTAAGCCATGCAAGTCTCAGTGCACAAGGATGCTACAGCAAAACTGCGAATGGGTCATTAAATCAGTTATGGTTCCTTTGATTGCTCTACCATTACTTGGATAACTGTGGTAATTCTAGAGCTAATACATTCTGATGAGCGCTGACCTCCAGAGATGCGGGCATTTATCAGACCAAAACCAATCCGGGTCTTGGCCCAGCAGCTTTGGGGACTCTAGATAAACTCTGGCCAATCGCATGCCCTCGTGGAGGCAATTCAACATTCGAATGTCTGCCCTATCAACTTTCGATGGTACTATCTGTGCCTACCATGGTGACCACAGGTAATGGGGAATCAGGGTTCGATTGTAGAGAGGGAGCTTGAGAAATGGCTACCACATCCAAAGAAGGCAGCAGGCGCGCAAATTACCCACTCCCGTCTTGGGGAGGTAGTGATGAAAAATAACACAGGACTCTTTCGAGGCCCTGTAATTGGAATGAGTACACTTTAAATCCTTTAACGAGGATCTATTGGAGGGCAAATCTGGTGCCAGCAGCCACAGTAATTCTAGCTCCAATAGCATATATTAAAGTTGCTGCAGTTAAAAAGCTCTTAGTTGGATCTTGGGATTGGGCTGGCGGTCCACCATGAGGTGAGCTACCACCTGTCCCAGCCCATGCCTCTCGGCCACTCCCTCAATGATCTTAACTGAGTGTCCCAGTGTCCAAAGCATTTACTTTGAAAAAATTAGAGTGTTCAAAGCAGGCCCGTCGCCTGAATACTTCAGCTAGGAATAATGGAATAGGACTCCGGTTCTATTTTGTTAGTTTTTGAAACTGGGGCCATGATTAAGAGGGATGGCTGGTGGCATTCATATTGTGCTGCTAGATTTGAAATTCCTGGACTGGTGCAAAATGAATGAAAGCAAAAGCATTTGCCAAGAATGTTTTCATTAATCAAGAAGGAAAGTTGGAGGTTTGAATATGATCAGATACCATATAGTTCCGACCATAAATGATGCCAACTAGTGATCTGGTTGCATTATTCCCATGACCCACCAGGGAGCTTCCAGAAAACCAAAGTCTTTGGGTTCCAGGGGGGGGGTATGGTTGCAAAGCTGAAACTTAAAGGAATTGATGGAAGAGCACCACCAGGAATGGAGCTTGTGGCTTAATTTGACTCAACATGGGAAACCTCACCCGGCCCGGACACGGAAAGGATTGACAGCTTGATAGCTCTTTTTCAATTCTGTGGGTGGTGGTGCATGGCTGTTCTTAGTTGGTGGAGTGATTTGTCTGGTTAATTCTGATAATGAACAAAACTCTGCCATGCTAACTAGTTATGCGGCCCCGTGCGGTCGTCTCCAAATTCTTAGAGGGATAAGTGACTTTAAGCTACACGAGATTGAGCAATAACAGGTCTGTGATGCCCTTAGATGTCCAGGGCTGCACGCATGCTACACTGAATGGATCAGCATGGTCCAGTTAATCCGCTGAACCCCATTCGTGATAGGGACCGAAGATTGCAATTATTCCCCACGAATGAGGAATTCCCAGTAAGTGCCGGTCATAAGCTTGTGTTGATTAAGTCCCTGCCCTTTGTACACACCGCCCATCACTGCTACTAATTGGAAGGTTTAATGAGGTCCTCGGATCGGCCCCACTGGAGTCAGTCACGGCCAAGATGGTGCGCCGAAAAGACAATCAAACTTGACTATCTATAGGAAGTAAAAGTTGTAACAAGGTTTCTGTAGGTGAACCTGTGGAAGAGTCATTAACACCAAGGGTCCCAGGATGGTGACATCCCCGGGTACCAGGGCCTCTCCTCACTCCACCGCCCTGACCCTCTACATTTCTCTCTCTCTGTGTCTCTCTCCAACTCTTGTTTCTCCATGTGCCCCGGTGGAGGTCGGTGGGACCAAGCCTGTGGCTCCCAGGGGGAGGAAGAGGGGAGGGAACAAGAGGAGGGGTGGCATCTGTCCCCCCTTGCCTCCTGGTGGCAGGAGGGAGGGGGTCCATCTGTGCAGTAGGATGTGCGGGCGCTCCTCTGCTGCCATGAGGGGATGGTGGCAGAGGACACACCCGGCCTGGTGGTGCAGTCTGCCATGTGCCCTGGAGGTGGCTGGCTCACCATACGGTAGGGGGAGGGAGAGGGTGCATCCCGGCAGGGGAGCGGTGGCCTTCCTTCTGGCCATGCGGAGCCACCCCTGGGGGTGGCACACCGGAGTCCTCTCCCCTCGATGTCAGTTGTGGGTACCTGTGGAGGATGCCCCTGATGGTCGGTGGTGCGTCTGCATGCTGGCCGCCGTGGGACTCCCTGTTGTCCCACGGTGCAGGGCCAGTAACCCCGGTCTGGGTGCCTGCAATGATGCCTGTGAAACCTTGCTTGCTCTTCTTAAGGTGCGACGCCATGCAGGCAGCGGTACCCCTGGCGAACGAGAACCAGTATGACTCTGAGTGGTGGATCACTCAGCTTGTGTGTCGATGAAGAACACAGCTAGCTGTGAAAACTAATGTGAATTGCAGGACACATTGGTCATCAACACTTCGAAAGCACTTTGTGGCCCCGGGTTACTCCCGAGGCTATGCTTGTCTGAGGGTCGTCGTGCCTTCCATCGCCCCCGGGGGGTGTCCGGCCCCCCCTAGACGGTGCAGCCGGGAAATTGTGGGAACAAAAGATAATACAAAAACTAAGAAAATGGATCCTCTGTTATATGGATATTGACAGTAAGATGCAAACAGATAAAATGTTTTTAGTCCCTTCATTCTTATACACAGCAGTTGATGCATATTTTTATCAACCAGAGAAGTTGTGTATAGCAATTAATACAGAGCTGAAGGATTTTATCTGGGAGGGTAAGACTACAAGAGTCAATTGGGATAAGCTGATTCTTCCAGTAGAATAATACAGATTGGGATCACCACATTTGAAGGGGTATTTCAGAGCTAAACAGTTGAGGCTCCTATACATAACCCAAGCAGAAACTTATAATTCAAAGTGGAAAGGGATGATATTGAAACAGGGGAAAAGCTCAAGAAACAAGGAGAGACTGAGAGTTTAGATGCAGGCCTTTAAGGAGAATAACAATAATCATACAGAATATTATGTCCATAAAGTAGTAGAACGTATTCTAAGAACTAAGCCAACACAGGAATGGAGAAAGAAGATTCTACCAATATGGATGACTGCAATTAGGGATATAGACAATAGGCAAGAGGGGGCTGGAATTTACTGGAGAAAACTGGCAAAGGAACCAAGGTATTGAGAACAAATAACTAGAGAGGGAAAGGTAATAGAATGGGAAGAGGCCAATAATTTATTTGGACTACAGGTTAGAGATTGCCTTCCCTATCAAGGATTGATATCACAGTACAGGCAAAGAGAAAAAATAAGGGGGTCCTAAATGTAAGACCAGCACTGACAGTGTTTTTAGAAGAATCTAGAACAGAAGCTGCCATTAAAAAAGGAATAATTAGTAGAGCATATAAAAGATTGCATGATAACTATAAGAATCAATCAGAGGAGATTAGAAAGGATTGGGAACAGAGGCTAGAAAAGCAATTCGGAAAGAAACAATGGGAGGATATATGTATGTCTCCCAAATATGCAACAAAATCTAGAAGATTTATGATTTTTGCTTGGAAATGTCTACATAGATATTTTTTTACCTCCAATAGACTACATATAATTTTTCCTCAGGTAGACAGCAAATGTTGGAGGTATGACAGGGAAGAAAGCGGTACTTGGGAACATATTTTCTAGGAGTGTGGTGGGTTGGTGGACTTTAAGGATTCCCTGTGGGATGCACTGTCGGAAATGCTGGGTGAGCAGATTTGTGTGATGATGGAGATGATTTTTCTGGCTATGATACAGCATCAAATTGCCTAGACATGGTAAGGCCTTGCTGTGTCTAATTATGGTGGCTGCCAAAAAAGCAACTACTAGAAAATGGAAATCAAAATGTAAACCAACTATATTAGAAGTAGTGACTACAGTGACAGAGATAAAACAACTGGAATTGTGATGTTTAGAAAAGGGTAGGAGCAAAATATAGAGGAAAAAATGGGAATTGTGGGAACAATACATACAAGGAAGGTTGTTGTCTTTCAGCTTTTCCTGGTTAGGGGTCACCACAGCGGAACTCCAGTCCACTAATGATTGGCAGTAGATTTTGACGAACGCCGAGGTGCCAGCTCAACGTTCAACCTTCAATGGAGGCACGCCCATTTACGCATGTCTTTCGAATGCCCACCCAACCGCAGGGAGGACATGCAGACTCCACACAGAAGGCACTCCCTGCACTCCAGCCGAGAATCGAATGGGAGAACCTCTTGCTGTGAGGTAACAACGCTACCGCTGCACCACCGCAGATTATGAGGTTTAAAAGAAGGTAGGACTTAAATGAGCTAAGTAATGTTTGACTGAAAATGACTGGGTATATTATAAGTGGTATATAATGTTTGCAACTGGGAGTATGCCAGTATGGTTTGTGTTGTAAAATGCTTGCAACTAGGATTGTGTCGATGTGGTTTGTCTTCATTTGTATAAACGTATGATTCCTTATGTTGTAACTGATAGTTTAATAAAGATGTTTCTTGCATGAATTGAATAACTTGTAATGTTGCTTAGGTTATATGATATATAGCAATATATGTGAAATATGTTAATTTGTTAATATGGTTTGATTACTTTTGTATAAATATAAATTTGTCTATGTCACAAATGATAATTCAATAAAGGTGTTCAAAAAACGGTATTCGGAGCAAATAATTAGAGAGGGAATGGTAACAGAAGAAAGGGAAAATGCCAATAATTTATTTGGACTGCAGGTTAGTGATTGCTTTCCCTATTAAGGATTGATATCAGAGTACAAACAAAGAGAAAGAAATAGGGAGGTCCTAAACAAAAGTCCAGCACTGGTAGAGTTTTCAGTAGAATCTAGAACAGAAGCTGCCATTAAAAAAAGGAATAATTAGTAGCTATAAGAATCAATCAGAGGAGGTTAGAAAGGATTGGGAAGAGAGATTGGATATGCAATTCACACAGAAATAATGGGGGGATATATGTATGTCTCCCAAATATGCAACAAATTCTAGAAGCTTTAGTGTCTTTGCTTGGAAGTGTTTACATAGGTATTTTTATACAAGTAGACTCCAAAGAATTTTTCCTCAGGTAGGCAGCGAATGTTGGAGGTGTGATGGGGAAGAAAAAGCTAACTGGGAAGATATTTTCTGGGAGTAGAAAGACAAAAAAAGTGGGGTACAAAATACACCAAAAACAAAGTTAATAATGCTCAATATGACTGCCCAGAAGGTTCAAAGCTGCTGAAGTCTCTTTCTACAGGACGAAAGTGCTTATCAATGTTGTATGTTTTATCTTAATAAGTTGTCAGCTTTGAACTTTCTGGGGAGTTGTATTGGGCATTATTAACTTTGTTTTTGGTATATTTTCTGGGAGTGTAATGAGTTGTCAGACTTTAAAGATTCACTGCCGACTGCTTTGTTAGAGATACTGGGTGAGCAAATTGGTGTAACTAAGGAAATTATTTTTTTGAGCTATGATACAGAATCGTAATTGCCTAGACATAGTAAGGCCTTACTGAGTCTAATTATGGTGGCTGCCAAAAAAGCAATTACTAGAAAATGGAACTCAAAGTGTAAACCAACTTTACTAGAGGTAGAGAATATAGTAACAGAAATAAAACAACTGGAAATGGGATCTTTAGAAAAGGGTAGGAGCATTACATAGACAAAAATGGGAATTGTGAGAACAACACATGCAGGGGAGGAACAAGGTATAAAAGAAGACAGGATTTGAATGAGCTATATAATGTTTGACTGACAATGACTGGATAGATTATAAGTGAGGTATATTGTTTGCAACTACAATTGTGTGAACGTGGTTTGTAATGTATAATGTTTGCGACGAGAATTGTGTCAAGATGGTTTGTCTTCATTTATATAAATGTAAGATTGCATGTACCATATGTGATAATTTAATAAAAATAAATGAAACACAAGCAGCACTTTGTGGAGAGGGCCAGCAATGAAGCACCAAATAATAATCTACATGAATCAAAGGAGCAGTCACTGTACAAAGCAGACCCAGTCATATAAAACAATCCAGTAAAGTAATCCAACAAAACAGTAAAGCATAGCAGTATAAAACAGTTTAATAAAACAGTTGGGTTAAAAGGTTAGTGCTTTCACGGGTCACAATCAGCTTCTTCAGACCATATACAAACATAAAACTCATTCACAAGCTTATACAGCCTCTTAAATTAAAAGAGACAATTAAAAACATTATACAGATCACGTCTAAGATTTCATTTGCAACAAAGTAGCACCTATACAGATTCCTTGCCTTCAGGGCAGGTCTTAAAGAGACCTTTCCATTTAAATAATAGTATTTATCTGCTTGCAACTGGAGAATGCAGCAAAGTTCCCTATTTTTCATCTTGACAGACAAATCACCAAGCCTAAGATCTTCCTTTGTTTTTTTCTATAATCACGAACTTGAAGGTATGGTCACCCTCTATATACATAACATGCTTTGCTAGCGGATTCTTATCACCCCACTGCCTAACATCTCTAATTTGTTCTCTCATTCATTCCATAAGGGAACGATCGGTCTTCCCAGTGTAAAAACATTTACAATGGTCACAATGCACTAAATAAACTATGTGCCTTGTAGAGTAATTCGATGCTACACTATATTTCTTATGTGTAACTGGATGTACGAAGAAACCATCACTATTAATAAACTGGCAGAAATTATTTCTGCCACAAGGAAATGTTCCTTTCTCTTGAATATTTTTGGATTATTATAGGTTCATAGGTTCATACTAGGCTATCTGCCCTGGGGCAATTATAAGCCTAGCCCGATTCTGTATGGCTTACGCCACCCCTTGATTTGAGTATACTGTGCCCTTTTTAAGGTTTAGTTTACTGTGCCTCTGTCTAATAGTGACACGGGAGTAATCCCTGGGACAAACCTACGATCCCCCATCCACTTATCGAGATTCTTCTTGAAGAGATTCAGTGAGGTGCTCTGCCTCACATGAACTGGAATTCTATTCCAGAGTGAAGGGAGCCTCTGGGTTATGAACCTGTCCCTCCAGCAAGTTCTATTTATTTCTGTGCTGAGGTTCAAGTCCCTCGAGCGTGTGGCTCTAAGGGATTTAGATTTACTGAGGTGGAGCATGTCCATTAGTTCTGGATTTGACATAGCTTTGTATGTCAGGCATAGATCGCCTCAAGTAGGCGGTATGCAACTGAGTAGAGCTGGAGTTTTTAACCGAGCAGCATATGGCATCTGTTTGAGACCCTTGATCCTCTTGGTTAGATACTTTTGGGGTCTTTCTAATTGCTGCAGGTGTCGGCTAAGGTACATCCCAAAAGGGGCATTGTATTCTATGATGGGCCTGATGAGGGATGAATAAAGGGCGACGCTTACCTCTCTTGATCTAGATGTGAAACCCTTCGTGATGAGGTGGGCTATGTAGAAGGTCTTTCTAACCACTTTGGCAATGTGGTTTTCAAAGGAGAGACTGCTATCAACTTGGGTCCCCAGGTCCCTAATAACTTTCTCTGTACTTAATGGGTTTCCGCCTATGTGGTAATTTGTGGGCACATTGTTTTTGCCAAAGGGTATGACTATACATTTTTTGGCATTTAGCTTTAAACCATGGCGCTGGCACCAGTTATCTGTCTCTGTGAGACCTTTTTGAAGGATGTTTGTGTCAGCTGGAGAGTTGATTATGGTGCCCAGTTTGCAGTCATCTGCAAACTTGGTGAGCCATAGTCCTCCCATGTTTGCCTGTACCTCGGAAAAGTATATACTGAACAAGAGTGGTCCCAGGACAGAGCCCTGTGGGATGCCACTTGTAACCGGTTTCGAGTCTGACATGGCTCCAGCAACTCTCACTCTGTGGGTTCTATCTTTGAGCCAGTTTGCGACCCATCTTGTGACATAGGGGTTTATATTTAAGCTGGATAGCTTATCTATGATTCCCGAGTGGGATATTGTGTCAAATGCCTTTGCAAGGTCCAGATAGGCTGTGTGGACTACCTTCCCTTCATCTATGGCTTTGGTGACTGTTTCAAAGAAGTCAACCAGGTTCAAAAGGCAGTATCTGCCCTTGACAAAGCCGAACTGGGTAGGATCTAGTGTCTGTAGGTCCCCAATGTCTTTGTTTATGAGCTCCATGATGATCCTCTCCATAGCCTTGCAGACTAAGCTAGTCAGGCTTATGGGGCGATAGTTTCCAGGGTCCGTAGAGGCTCCACCTTTGTGGAGTGGGACCACTGTTGCTGTACGCCATTCTGTGGGCACATATCCTGTAGTGAGGATGAGATTGTATAGCTGTTTTATTTGAGGGATTAGTTCCTCTTGGAGTTCATGTAGGACGCAACCTGGGATGCCATCTGGTCCCATGGAAGCAGTGTTTTTGCTTTGGAGAGGGCAGCCTTCACCTGAGCATCTGAGATGTTTGGGAGGCAGCCCTCTGCCGGGATAGATACTTGCTCTTTTGGGGGGGAGGGGGTGGAGAAGTTTGCACTGAACCTGTCTGCCAGGATATTGGTGATGTCTGTGGGTTCAGTGTATTTTTTTGTCGTTTAGAATCAACTCAGAACAAGTCTGGGAGTTGCATCCCAGGTTTCTAACATAACTGAAAAAAGCCTTATGATTGTCTTTGGTGTCCTGTGCAATTTTTCTCTCGAAGCTGGCCTTGGAGGATTTTATGAGGGATCGTAATTTTTTGCTAGTACTGATCAGAGATGCCTTCCCTATTAGGGATTTTGCTCTATCATGTAGTAGCTTCCTCCTTCTGTTGTACAGTTTATTTATGGCAGGGGTCCACCAGACTGGACGCCTGCCTTTGGATGATTGGGTCTTGGTTTTGTTTGGGATAGTATGATCCATGCATTCCTGGAGATGTCCGTAGAATGCATTTATATAGGATTCTGCAGTTTGGGCCATAGTTTCCACTGGCCCTGGGGCCTTGAAGGATTCCACTTCGGTTTTGAGAAGTGAGAAGTTCGCTTTTGAGAAGTTTTTCACTGTGGTTTTCTGGGCTGGGGCTGGGGTCGGGATGTGGACATCCAGTGAAATTAATTTATGGTCTGATTTTACCAATGAGGGATATACTTCTGGTGTGGAGCATAGAGTCCCCCATGTTGGCAATGATCAGGTCTAGTATGTTGTCCCCTTTTGTGGGAGTGGTGACTAGTTGTTCCATAGCATTTGAGTTTATAATTTCTAGGAATCTTTGGGCTAAGGTGCTGGGGCTTGAGTAGTGCTCCCAGTCAATGTTTGGGTAGTTGAAGTCGCCCAATATAATGGTGTTCAGAGAGATCTTCATGTTCTCCAATGTTTTCAGGAAAGCCGAGTGGGATTCCTGACTTTGAAAGGGTGGTCTGTAGGATGCTATAAACTGAAAAGCAGTCTTGCCCACTGTTAGTTGCACATGGATGGTCTCCGATACTTTGTGCAATGCCACTAACCTGGAGGTGTGGATATCCTTGATAAATATGGAAACTCCCCCTCCTTTTGTGGTTCGGTCCGGGTTTTGGGGCCGAAAAGCATGATATGAGGTATAGCCTGGTAGTGCTGGGGTGCTCTCTGGAGCCTTGAACCAGGTTTCTGTCACTGCACAGATATCGATGTTCTCCATACTGAGGAGAGCTTCGAGTGCGTGCATCTTGAGGTTAAGGCTTCTGGCATTTAGCAGCATTACCCTTAGTTTCTTGTTCCTTGTGCTGTCTATGGGGGTGGGTTTGACTTTTGAGCCTTGCCTAAAAAAGGCACTATGGGGGTGGCAAGAGCCTTTGCCAATATCCAAAAGCCCAGTGGTGACAGGTGCAAGCCGTCCCTAGCGAAGCAACGTGGCTTGTTGAGCATGTCATCCCAGGCTGACAGACACTGGAACCCCTTTGAATGACACCAAAATTTTAGCCAATTGTTAAAATCCATCATTTTGTCTTTGTACTGTGGCATCATTCTAGGTGAGGGTAAGATGCTGCTCAAGGTCAGGGTCATACCAGCCTGGGCTACATGATCAGAGAGCTCCTCTATGTCTCTTTTCATGTAGTCCAGGGAGGTACGTCTCAGGTCATTCACACCAGCATGTACAATGACTGAGTCATATTTGTATTTGCTTTGGAGTGACCTGAGTGCTTGCGTTATGTGTCGGATCCTAGCACCTGACAGGCAGCTCACCGTGACCTTCTCTTTATTCAGCCTGGTGAGCGGGACGTCAGTGTGTCTGACAATAGAGTCACCTATAACAAGAGTATCAGATGTGTTATTCAGCCTTAAGGGCTGTGGCTGCTTGGCACACTGACTTTGTGGGTTATGTGTTGTGTGTGTTTTGTTTTGAGGTAGCGTTTGCTTGGATGTCTGCTTTGGAGGTCTCTGTTGCTTAGGTAGATTTTTATTTAGAGCCTCCAGTATGTTTTTGTGTATTTATGTGTTTGGTTCACTGATGTGGTGGGACTATGTGATACTGGAATTGTGTTGTGTGAGGTTACCTTCTCCTCCTGACTGGTTACACCAGTTTTGAGATGAGAGATCTCAGCCTCCAGTTTGGCTAAATAGTTGCATCTCTCACATATATTTGAACCTGTTTGGAGGAGGAGAGGGTTGTCCGTGTACATGAGACAATTGTAACATTGCCTCAAAATTCCCAGATTCACCAGCTGGACTGGAGAGGAAACCATTGACTGACCTTTGGACATGCTAGAGTAATAGGGAAACTGAATTTAAGACGGACCAATAGAGGACAGGGTAATCATAGAGAGTATAAGAGTAAGTAGTGCTTCTGGTTTAATAGTGCTAACTTGTAGGATTACTTAATTGGACCAGTGAAGGGCCTTAGAATGAGAATATGGTGTTTAAATTGAGAGATAGAGCAGTTCTAAGGGAAAAAGTGAAGAGCAGACTTTGTGGAGCCAGGAATAGTTTAAACCCAATTAGGCGGCATTGCCCGCTGTTGCGCTATGCACAAAAACGTGCAAAACCGCGCAAAAGAGGGTTTTAAGAGAGGAAGATGAAGGAGTTTTGGAATTTACCCAAAATGGCCAATAAAACTACAGTTTCAAGTCAGTAACCACTCCCACGGGGCAGGCAGGCTGCTCAATGTTTTTCACTGCCACTGATCAACAGAGAGACTTCCCTTTAGCCCAAGCAAAAAATGGCCTCACAGAAACTTACAAACAGTTCAAGAACAGCAAGCCTGTAACTGAACTTTTTTAAATCTCAGAAAAGTGGGAATAAAGCAAGATGTTTTTTGTTTTTTTGTTTTTTCAGAGATAGCAGAGGTTCACAAGTATCAACAAGTTATAACAGTGCAGTAAATGATCCCACACAAGAGTGCTAGGCCAAAGACAGATAAAATGCAAGTTTTGAGAAAAAAATGATTTTAAAAATAAGTGCAAACAGGAAATTCAGTAAACAGCTCTAGGTTGTGCTCTAAATACAGTTACTAATGCAGAAATCAAATTTAACAAGCCAGAAAATGCTCAAAATAGGCGGCTATGCAGAAAAACTTAGCAAATAAACAGAGGAAAAATACCTAAAATCTCAAAAGTGGCTCCTTTCTTCTCTCAGCATTTTCTCCTCTTGGTGGGTGCTTCACCAACAGCCAACAAGCCTGAAAAGATGCCAAAACCATGAGGCAACCAGTTTTAAGAGAGGAAGATGAAGGAGTTTTGGAATTGACCCAAAATGGCCAATAAAACTACAGTTTCAAGTCAGTAACCACTCCCACAGGGGCAGGCAGGCTGCTCAATGTTTTTCACTGCCACTGATCAACAGAGAGACTTCCCTTTAGCCCAAGCAAAAAATGGCCTCACAGAAACTTACAAACAGTTCAAGAACAGCAAGCCTGTAACTGAACTTTTTTAAATCTCAGAAAAGTGGGGAAAAAGCAAGATTTTTTTTGTTTTTTTGTTTTTTCAGAGATAGCAGAGACTTTTTATTTTTAAATCTAAATGTTGGATTCATTCCTATAAAGTGGTTAATTTTAAAGTCAGATCTCAAAACATGCTAATTCCTTTTAATGACTTTGCAAATACGCCCTACATTACTGGAGTAATATAGAGAGGTAGGTATTCCCATGATACTAGTTCTATCATTATCTTTCTTGCCATGCAGTCACTGCTCTGAGAAATAAGGCTTAGCCCTATTATTTCGTAATGATTTTATATCAGAGACCCCCTATCTTATTTCTCTATAACTATAGCCTCTTTCTAAAAGTTCTTTGTTCATATTTTCATTGTCTCTTTCAAACCTCTTCAGGTCATTATTCAACCGTGAAATCGTCATTCCTTGACCCCTAACTATATTTTTATATCTATGGGAAGGATGTAAACTCTGTCTATGAAGAATATTATTCCTGTGACATTCTTTCCTAAATCTACTAGTAATTATCTTGTTTGCCTCATTCTTTTCAAGTCTTACATCTAAAAACTCTATTGTCCTACTAGAAGCTGTCATAGTAAATTTAAGAAATGTAGTGGTGCTATGTAGATATTCACTAAACTTACTGGGGTCTTCTCTAGTACCAGACCACAAAAAGAAGGCATCATCCACAAATCTTTTATAAAACATAAGAAAAGGTACAAACTTGTTATTTTTCAAAACCAAATTGTTTTTCCATTGCACTAATACAATATTATTTTTCAAAACCAAATTGGTTTCCCATTGCGCTAATATAATATTACCTTAACTATTAGCACATGATGTCTCCATAGCCACCCCTGCTTTTGTCAATAGTACTTATCCAAAAATAAAAATACATTGTTCTCCAGTATAATTTCAACAAACAAACAGTAACTGAATATGTTTGATATCAAAATGACCATCAGCTAGTAGAAATTCTTTCATCATTTGCACACCCTGTTGGTTAGGTGTTACAATGAATAATGAACATACATCCTTTGTAACAAATAGATTATTGTCATCAAGAAGTTCATTCTCACAAAAAAACATAAAAAATGATTTACAAATTGCTTAGTATTAACCAAGACAGTTGCACTTCACTTAATACAACTTTCAAATATTTTTCTACATATATTGATATAGGCTGCATTAGCCATCCCCGTCCAGACACTGGAGGTCCGAATGGTGGGTTGCTAATGTCCTTGTGTATTTTGAGTAAACTTGTAGTACTGGAACAACTGGTTGATCTATCAAAAAATAGTTGAATAACTCATATGAATTTATCTCACTAATCAATCATACAATGTACATTATATGCACTATCTCATTTTATCTATACTTGATGCAGAGACAAGTTCATATGTGTCATTATCTTCCAGCACCCCCAACAATGCCATATTATAAAAATCTTTGTCCATTATTACCACAGCTCCTCCTTTATCTGCTGGGCATATAGATATAGAGCTGTCATTTATCAAAGTTCTCAAAGCGTCTGACTCATTTTATGTCATATTGTAAAACTTGTGTCTTGCATTACCTTTAGCAAACAGCTCTGTCAAATCATGTTGACAAGTATTACAAAAGGTTTCCAGTATAGAATCTAAAACTGGATTAAACAAACTAGGGTTTTTAAAAGTACTTACATTCAATTCATCTGAAAACATGGATTTTAGTTGTGAACTGCATGCAAACAACCTGATAACCAGCATCGCTTCCCCCATATCTGTTTCCTTAGCTGGAGTAAATGATAAACCTCTTTGCAAGACAGTTATTTCATCCTCAGTCAGTCTTCTTGAAATATTATAAATTAAAGAGTCAATATCTTCTCCCACATCCTCTTTATCGTTCAAGTATCAGACCTGTTTTAAGAGTTCTTTCTTCTTTTTCTCCTGCTTGTGGAACGGTCCCTCTGTGATTATCTCACTTCTCTGAAAGGCAGTGGAAGTGCTGGAAAAACTTGTGCCTGCTCATTTCTCACAACATTTCTATGCACATCAGGTTGCAGTGAATTATCTGCTGTGACTTGTTCTGTATCCACTGGGGAATATAATGTTCTCCGTACTGACAGGCTGTACAACTGTCACTTGACCATTTTGTTTCTGCTTCTCTTCTGGCAAATGAGTCTTGGGCCAGGAGAAAATATTACTATTAATAGTCTTTCAGATCTTTCTCTGTTTTCTTCATTGTTTGCTGCTGCATGTGTTTTGTATATAGCAACAATATTAGGCACTCCATCCAATGCTGAGTTGACCAAATAATCTGGATAAGACTCATGTTTGTTAGCCTAAAGCAGTGTGATCCAGTAATCCAGTAATAGTCCTGATAACTTGACCAAGTTGTAATATCCCCACCTCTTGGGCTTATCATCACTCTCTGAATAACTCTAGATACAAATTCATGTACTGCATCATTGTCCTGCATTACTCAGGAATTGATGTCTTATTTCTGAATAATGTTCAGAAATTCTGTCTTTAAGCCTTTGGTTTGATTTCCAGACATAGAAAGCATATCATTTTACACATATTGCTAAATAATCACATTCTTTGCAGGTGACTTGCTTATGTTTTGGAAGTAAACATTCTGTTTGCGTATGTCTGCTGGCCTGCTCATGTTCCAGTGGGTTTTAAAGTAAACACAAATGTCTTGCCCATTTCAGTAATTACTATAGGTGAGATTTTTCCTAAGTCCTCTGTAGCTTGTGTGGATTTCCTCTTCCTACATCTTTACCAGGGTGTTTTACATCTGGAATGTAATTATTTTGTTCAGAAGCCATTTACACATATCCACATAGGAGGACATATGTAGATAACAGTAAGGGATTGCACACACATCCTGAGCCTACATTTGGGCTACACACACACACACACACACACACACACACACACACACACACACACACACACACACACACACACACACACACACACACACACACACACACACACACACACACACACACACACACACACACACACACACACACACACACACACACACACACAGACACACACACCCTGTTGTTGACACTTGTAACTTGAGGTCCTCCATATCCAGTGCATATGATGACAACTGTGTCCTGCTCCCAGTACTCTGTTATCTGGATAGCCTGTGTCTGATGCACAGTGGTGCCAGTACATGCATGGAATAACACAGCCTGGGTGTATTATTGCAGGCATCATTTTTACTGTTGCACATTATACTTATTCTGGCCCACAGTCAGAGCTGTAGCTAGGTCAACTGATGTCTCTGGGAAGTTTCTTAAACTGGTACCCCTTCAACTCAAAGTTGAGGAACAAAAAAAGTGAGGGAAAAAAAGCAATTTTCTGCTGTGTAACTGTACAAACTGCTTAACTGCTTGCTAAAAAAGTAACAAGCAGCTTGTTATGGTTACTAATACACACTGAGCACTTCTGTCATAACTTGGAATGCACTATCAGCACTAAATCAGTGCCAATACCACACTTGTACACCACTGGCACCTGCTAATCGCTCCCTGAACAGCTTGTGCCTGGGGCAGTTTACCCCTTCACTCCACCCTAATTATGTATATATGCCCATAGTTATGAGCCAGACACTGGCTCTTAGCCAGTGCCACTGCATACTGCACCCATTTCCACCTTGCATACTCATCCCCTGCAGTGGGCTTCTCATCAGGCACATCCTCTGTTGCTGATTTTTTAGACTTCCTTCTACCAGATGTCTCTCCCTTGATGTTCCTGTTTGCATAGCAACGTGTTATGTAATAGTGTACACACACTGCAAATATTTTACTGTCTGTTTCAGGGTCAGTTTAGCTGTAAGCAGTCTGACACACATTTGACAATAATTATTTGTGTTTGTGACAGGGCAGTGTTGTATAAATTCTCTGCCATGGTCTTTGGGTTTCTTTATTGGTGTCATTAGCCATGGCTCCGGGGCATATTCAGCATTGTAAGTAAGACAGCCCCGCGGAACATCACCTTGCACAAACTGTTGATATAAGCTCTGTATCTGTCAGATGTAAGAGTCATGGGTGCTGCCTGGGTGGCCTGCATTCACATTGCATTATTATACCCTCAGCACTGCAAATCATCTGACAGCTGATGGACTGTAAGACTTTGTGGTTGGTATACTGTTGTTCCCGAACCCCAGGTAGGGTTTTTATTGCAATGTGGGTGCAGTCAGTAGCTTCCAGTTGTTGTTTGTCTTTTTAGCTTTTTCCCAGTAAGGAGTCGCCACAGCGGAACTCCGGTCCGCTAATGATTGGCAGTAGAGTTTTACGAAATGCCGAGGTGCCAGCTCGACGCCCAACCTTCAACGAAGGCACACCCATTTACGCACGAATGTCTTTCAAACACTACCCAACTGTGGGGAGGACATGCATACTCTACACAAAAGACACTCCCAAGCCACGCTGAGAATCGAACGGGAGAACCTCTTGCTGTGAGGTAACAACGGTACCACCATACCACCGCGGCTACAATCAGTAGCAGTACCTCAAGTAAAATGAACTGTGTGCTACTTCTGCCCTTTGTGGTTTGTAGGAACCAAATATGCCCTTTATATGCTGTAACATGGCATTAAGAAATTGGTGGAGTATCCTTGAGCCACATGCATGGCATACAGCCGCTATTTTACTCATTGATTGCTAGAAGGTCCATGTAGCTAAAATTCTCAAGTCTACACATAACGTGGGTACTCCACGCATCCCATGAACCTGCTTCTGAGAGTGACACATCTCAACCAGCTCCTGCATGGTGTCTCTGTCCATATCATCGTGCTCCACTATTTCTGTGTTGTGGAGGGCACAGTATGTCAGGCATGGACAGATAACTCAGTAGTGCCAAGGGCAATGACTTGCACCTCTGTAACTACTGTCAGCAATAACATTCGCTTGCATTTGCTTATTTAGTAAATTGGTGTCCATGTTTTCGTTGTTTCTCTTCCATAACTCCAGGATTTTACTGCAGTTAGCAACTCTGGCAGTTGCTTTTAGCTGAGTGAAATATATAAGTTTGAGAATAGCAGTACCATATTGTTTACCTTCATTTACATTCCACATTACCTCATTTTACTAATGATGCTCATTTTCTTGTCATTATACCATTATTTGTATATCATGCAGCCTGTAGCACTTTGAGGCCTAAAATGATCATGAGTGTTTCTAAATTGCCCCCAGCTGGTGTGTGGCCATTCTTCACATAAATTTGGCTACCACAACATGCACTTGGTGGTCATGCCAATTTGCACTTGTGCAAATCTCATATCCCCACTATCCTCTGTAACCATATTGCAATAACTAACACAGGACATATTTGTAAATGGAGTACCATGTGGCAAAATCCAAAAACTAGAATGGTGGTACAACACGACAATCGAAGCCGACTGGATAAAAACCTTTATTGTAGTAACATCCAAGTAAGCGCTTTCACATTATTACTAATGTTTCTTCAGAATGTGGCAAAATACTAATAAGCAACTTTGGTATTAATCAGTTGATGCTCTCAGTGACCATCTTAATAAAATGCTTCTGTTCCACAATTTGGAACAACTAGTTAAACAACCGACAAGACACAACTAATTGACAGCCAATAACTTAATTCTTGACTTCATTATTAACAATTAAAAGTGAAATACAAAGAAGTCAATATACTACCTAATACTCTATATCATCGCTGCCCAGTTTTTCTACTTGGTCCTTCAAGGCAGTAAAGAAACCACCTTGTATCAGTTCCTACTGACAATTCTCAGAATCTTAACAACTACTATTATGGAACCTATGAACCATTGAAGGTCCACAATTTATAACTTCATAGAGACAAGCATAGCCTTTGCCCACTTCTTGCAATCTTTTGTTTTTCCTTTGCTTGGAATATTTGAGCCAAATTCAAGACTACATATTTCCCATCCCAGCTGTACAAAGGAGATTAAGGAAACAGAAATTTTGTTGGCTTTTACAGCAACTCAAGTAGATTCAGCTCGGATACAAACACTTCTAGAAAAAGGCCCAGAATCACTACCATTCCAGCAAAGGCCTCATTTTTAGAGACAAACAGACAAACCATAAAAAAACTCCAAAACCAAACACTTTTGGAAAGAACTAAAATTTTTAACAGGCAGCATCACTGACCCTTCAGTGTCAACATGTAAAACAAAAGGGGAAGCCTTAGCTTTGTTAAAGATTATAGAAACTTCCAAACTGACACTATTAATGACCTAACCAAAAGCTATATTCATTTTCAGACCCCCCACCAATTGACAATACAATACAAAACTCTAAAATTCAATCTTCCCATCTATTTACCTTAACAGCTTACAGCCCAACATTTTACTTTTGGCAACTCATTGCTAAATAAGTCAAAAGAGTTCTTCCCAACATAAATGAAAAAGCCAGCTCTGTTCTCAAAAAATTAAATGAAAATATCAGCTCCCTCTGCACCAGTATCTCTCAAATATTCACTCTGTCCTTAACCACTTGTATTTTCCAACAGCCTTTAAACATTCACACATTATTCTCCTCCAGCAAAAAGAAAACCTTAAAGAATATAAAGATTGCAGACCTTGCAGTATAGCAAAAATCTTATATACAAACAACTCTGACATCATATAAATAAATTCAGACTTCATTGTAATAAGCAGCACAGTTTCAGATTTTCTTTCAGCACCATGACAGCATTATATATAACCACTGACACCATTTATAACAATATGAATGATTCAAAACTAACAGGTGTTCTGTTCATTGATATGACAATAGCATCTAAAACAGTAAACCATAACCTGCTCCTCTGCAAGCTTAGCAAATTCAGTTTAAGCCCAAATACAATAAGATAGTTTCAAAGCTACCTCCAAACCCAAACATTTCTGGTACACCTAGGAACGTGTCTTCCTGCTGAAGGCACTTTTAGCATAGGAGGCACACATGGATCCATACATGGACCGCTGTTATTTTTCATATTCATCAAAGGTATATCCATTGACTTGTCCCACCTCAACTTAGTCCTTTATGCAGATGATATCTTAGTGCTTGAATCATGTAAAAACACTGTGACCCATCAACAGAAACTGCAATCTAGTCTTATAGATTTATGTCACTGCACAAATAAAAATATTCTCCTATTAAATCCACAGACGTCTTAAAACTATGATATTTGGCATCCTGCTAAAGCTCTATAAATTCCAAAGGTAATTATTGCCAAACTGCTGGGCTACAGCCCTCAATTTTCTCATAAAAAATTTTAATTAATGATTTTTACACACTAGTAGCTGTTTGAACTTCAAACTAGTGTGCAAACTGAAGATACAATGTCAGAACCATAGCCTTAAACTCAATGCCAAAAAATGTGTCATCATCCCCTTTGGGAAAAACTCGGTTCTCATGAATTACCACATCAATGGTAGTCCGCTGAACACAGAAGGTGTTATAAGAGATCTGGGAAGACAGGTTGACAGCAGCCTCTCTTTTGACCAGAACATTGCCACTGTGGTCAGAAAGTCCTTCTATGTGGCACATCTCATTACTAAGGGTTTTGCATCCAGGAAGAAAGAGGTCATTGTCTCCCTCTATTCTTCCCTCATTAGGCCAATCATTGAGTACAATGCCCCATTTGGCATGTACCTCACTAAACACCTGCAACAACTGGAAAGGCCACAAATGTACCTCACAAAGAGGATCCTAGGCCTTATAAATTTGTCCTATATGGACAGACTTAAAAAACTACAACTATTCTCTGTCTCATATCGCCTGCTTAGAGGCGATCTCTGCTTGACTTACAAAGCCATGTCTGACCCAGCTCTGTTAGAAATGCTACATCTAAAGAAATCCCAATCCGTCCACATCACATGCTCTAGAGACCTTAACCTCATTACTGCAATCAACAAAACATGCTGGAAGGACAGGTTCATAACCCAGAGACTGTCCATGCTATGGAATAGACTTCCCATACATGTCAAGCAGAGCACCTCACTGTCCCTCTTCAAGAGAAATCTTGATGAGTGGATGGGAAATAGAAAATTCACCCCTGGGATCACTCCAGTCACTTTATTTGACAGAGGCACTGAGAACAAAGGTCGGGTGGCACGATGCCAGGGTAATCCTATGGGCTAGGCTTGTAAAGGCCATCCAACATTAGTTCCCAGTGCCTCTATCAAGTAGTGCCACTGGAATGATCCCTGGGGTGAACTTACTATTTCCCATCCACTAATCAAGATTTCTCTTGGAGAAGGTGAGTGAAGTGCTCTGCTTGAAATGTATGGGAAGTCAATTCCAGAGCATGGGCAGTTTCTGGGTTATGAACCTGTCCCTCCAGCATGTTCAGTTGATTGTGGTAATTAGGTTGAGGTCTCTGGAGTGTGTAGTGCAGAGGGATTGGGATTTCTTTAGATGCAGCATTTCTAACAGTGCTGGATCAGACATGGCTTTGTAAGTTAAGCAAAGATTGCCTCTTAGTAAACGATATGAAAGAGAGAATATCTGGAGTTTTTTGAGTCTGTCTATGTAGGACATGTGTTTAAGGCCTAGGATCCTCTTCCAGCTGTTGCATGTGTCTAGTGAGGCACATGCCAAATGGGGCATTATACTCAATGATTGACCTAATGAGTAAAGAGTAGAGAGAGATGATGACCTCTTTCTTCCTGGATGCAAAACCCTTGGTAATGAGATGTGCCAAGTAGAAGGACTTTCTGACCACAGTGGCAATGTGGTGGTCGAAGGAGAGGTTTCTGTCAACCTGTGTCCCCAGATCTCTTATAATGCCTTCAGTGTTCAGTGGGTTCCCATCAATGTGGTAATTAGTGGGAAGTGAGTTTTTCCCAAAGGGGATGATGATGCATTTTTTGGCATTAAGCTTAAGGACATGGTCCTGACACCAGTCATTGGTCTCAGTGAGGCCTTTCTGTAGGATGTCTACATCACTTGGGGAGTTAATAATGGCTCCCAGCTTGTAGTCATCTGTTAACTTGGCCAGCCAGAGTCTCTCTGTGTTGGCCTGAACTTTTGAGGAGTAGATGCCAAACAGCAGAGGACACAGGACCGATCCTTATGGGACTCCACACGTGACTGGCCAGCAGTCTGACTTGGAGTCTGCTACTTTCACACTGTGGGTTCTGTCAGCCAATTTGCAACCCACCTAGTGATATATGGGTTGATGCCTAGTTTGGTGAGCTTATCAATAATTCCTGAGTGAGGAATGGTATCAAAGGGCTTGGCTAGATCGAGCTAGGCTATATGAGCTGCCTTGCTCTCATCCACAGCTCTGGTGACTGACTCAAAGAAGTCAACCAGGTTGAGCAGACATGATATACCTTTCACAAAACCAAATTGAGTGGGATCTAGAGTTTGGAGATTTCGTATATCCTTGTCAATTAGTTCTATGATGATGCGGTCCATAGGCTTACATATCAGACTTGTCAGGATAATGGGGCAATAATTCCCAGGGTCTGTAGTTGCTCCCCTTTTATGGAGAGGGATGACTGTAGCAGTGTGCCATTCAGTAGGGACAAAGCCTGAGGTAAGGCTGTGATTGAGCAGGGCATACAGATGTGGTGCCAGTTGACTTTGTAGTTCATGCAGAACACATCCAGGGATATTGTTGGGTCCCATGGAAGCTGTATTCTTGGCCTTGGACAATGCAGCTTTAACCTGTGCTGCAGTAATGCTGGGTGCTGGCATTCCTCCGGTATTGTGATTGGTCCTTTGGGGGGGGGGTAAAGTTGGCACTGAATCTGTTGGCCAGTGTGTTGGCAATATCTGTTGGCTCAGTATAGGAGGTACCACTGTGCAGTATCTCAGAGCAAACCTGGGTATTGCCTTGGAGATTCTTGATATATGGTTGTTTTTAGTGTCTACTGCAATTCTGCCTTCATAGCTGGCTTTAGTGGTTTTGATGAGGGATCTCAACTTTTTGTTGAGGCTAATAAGGGAGTTTTTCCAGTCTGGAGACTTCACCTTTTTCTGCAACAGTTTCTTTCTTCTGTTGTAGAGTTTATTAATGGCAGGGGACCACCAGATTGGCTTCCTTTCTTTGGAGGAGAGCATCTTGGTTCTGTTGGGTATGGCTAGTTCCATGCATTTATGTACATGTTCGTACAGTGCATTGGTGTATGATTCAGCAGTCATGCAACTATTTTCCATTGGCATGGGTACTGTGAAGTTAACTAATCTCTGTTTTTAGGAGCCCAAAGTTAGCTTTGGAGAAGTTTTTCATGGTGGTTACTTTTCTGGGGGGTATGGGTGAGATGTGGATTTCCATGGTGATTAGTTTATGATCAGATCTAATCAGGGAGGAATTGACTGTTGGTGTAGAGCAACAGTTGCCCATGTTAGTAATAACCAGGTCAAAGATGTTGCTTCCTCTAGTGGGGGTAAGAATGAGCTGGTCCAGGGCATTGGAACTGATAAATTCCAGGAAGCGTTGGGCCAGTGTATTGGTGCATGAGTAGTTTTCTCAGTTGATGGAGGGCTAGTTGAAGTCACCTAGTATGAGAGTATTGGGCTAGACCCTAATAGTTTCCAGGGTGCTTAGGAATGTGGAGTGAGAGTCTTGGGACATAGTTGGGGACCTATAGCAGGCTATGACCTGAATCACCGTCTTACCCAATGTTAGTTGTACCTGAAGTATCTCAGATGCGTTATGCTGGGCTACTAGTCTGGAGGTGTGCATATCCTTTATGAATATGGAGACACCACCGCCTTTGGCACTTCGGTCCATGTTCTGGGGCCAAATGGTGTGGAATGAATTATAGCCTGGTAGTGCAGGGGTGCTTTCTGCTGCTTTAAACCAGGTCTCTGTTACAGCATAAATGTCAATGCTCTCCATTTTGAGAAGTGCTTCAAGCAAGTGCATCTTGAGATTTAGACTTCTAGCTTTGAGCAGCATGACCCTCAGATTGCATTTATTTATAGCTGTTACAGTGGTAATTTGGTCTTTGGAATATTGCCTAAAAAAAGGCACTATAGGGGTGGCAAGAGCCTTTAGCTAGTATCCGGAAACCCAGGGATGACAGATGCAGGCCATCTCTGGCAAAGTATCGAGGTCTGTCAATCATGTCATCCCAAGCAAACAGATACTGGATCCCCTTAGAATGACACCAGAAACTTAGCCAATTGTTGAAGTCAGTCGATTTCTGCTTGTACTGCGGTATCATTCTGAGTGACTGCTCGGGGCTAGGGTCATACCTGCCTGGGCCACATAATCCGAGAGCTCCTCCATGTCTCATTTCAAAAAAAAAAAAAATATATATATATATATATATATATATATATATATATATATATATATATATATACTTGTTTCCCACCTTATTCAGGGCTGTGTTACAAATCTCTGTGTTTGCCCATACCTTACTTGGATAGAAGGAAGCTTCTCTGTTCACCTGTGAGAGAGGGGAGCTTTGAGCAGCCTATCTGTCCCTGGAGGAGTGTTTCAGCCCAGAAATTAGTTGTTTATTGGCCATTTTGGGCTAATTTCTCTCTCTTTCATTTCCCTGCTATAACTACCGTATTTGCCCGGTTCTGCATGCTGGGCAGCGCCGGTTAGCTAGGGTAAAAGTATTCCCAGCTCCAGAAAGTCTCCACTTCAATTTTTCCCTTAGAACTAGACAAACTTTCAACTTAAGCACTCAAGTCATTCATTTCTCAGCCCGGCACTTGCTCAAAACTTATAGCAAGCACTTATAAAACCTAGCACTAGACCCTCCTGTACTGTACAGAAGGACAAGGCTCTCTATTCAACCTTACCAGCCATCCAGTAAAACAGTTCACTGTACCTATCCAGGCATGTCCAAAGTGCAGTTTCAGGTGTACTCTCCAGTACAACTGGTGAATCTGGGCATTTTGAGACAATGTTACAACTGCCTCATGTACACAGACAACCCCCTCCTCCTACCACCAAACACTAATAGATGCGAGAGATGCAGTTATACACCCAAACTAGAGGCTAAGCTCTCTCAACCCAAGACTGGATCAGACAGTCAAGAGGAGAAGGGAAATACTTGCATCACACCCCCAGTCTTACACAGACCCATTAAACCAGCACTGGCAAAAAACACACATAAATACATGAAAACATACTCGGAGGCTCTAAATAAAAATCTGCAAAACCAACAGAGACCTCCAAAGCAAACATCCAAGCAACCTCCACCCCCCCAACACAAACCATAAAACACATACTTCACAAAACCAGTGTGCCATGCAATCACAGCCCTTAAGGCAAAATAACATACCCAACATACTAGTAATATGTGACTCTATATTCAGGCACACTGATGTCCCACTCACTAGGCTGAATAAGGAAAAGGTTACTGTTAGCTGCCAGTCAGGTGCCAGGATCCACCACATAACACAAGCACTCAGGTCACTCCAGAACAAGTACAAATATGACTCTGTCATTGTCCATGTTGGTGTGAATGAACTGAGCCGTACCTCCCTGGACTACATGAAAAGAGACATAGCCCAGGCTGGTATGACCCTGACCCTGAGTAGCATCCTGCCCTCACCAAGAATGATGCCACGGTATAAAGAAAAAAATTCTTGATTTCAACAATTGGCTAAGTTTCTGGTGTCATTCAAAGGGGATCCAGTGCCTGTCCGCCTCGGATGACATGCTCGACAAGCCACGCTGCTTCGCTAGAGATGGCTTGCGCCTGTCACCCTTAGGCTTTCAAATACTGGCCAAGGCTCTTGCCACCCCCATAGTGCCTTTTTTAGGCAAGGCTCAAAAGACAAACCCACCACTGTAAATAGCACAAGTAACAAAAAACTGAGGGTAATGCTACTCAATGCCAGAAGTCTAAACCTGAAAGTGCATCCACTCAAGGCACTCCTCAGTATGGAGAAAATCGATATATGTGCAGTAACAGAAACCTGGTTTAAGGCTGCAGAGAGCACCCCAGCACTACCAGGCTACAACTCATACCATACATTTTGGCCACAGAACCCAAACCGAAATACAAAAGGTGGGGGCGTATCCATATTCATTAAGGATACCCACACCTCCAGGTTAGTGGCAAAGCACGATGCTTCAGAGATTACGTGTAACTAACAATGGGCAAAACTGCAATTCAAATTGTAGCTTGCTACAGATCACCCACCATGTCCCAGGACCCCCATTACGCATTTCTGGAAACATAAAGGTCCCACAAAATACCCTAATATTGGGTGATTTCAATTACCCAAACATTAACTGGGAGAACTACTCAAGTACTAACTCCCTTGCCCAACTTTTCCTAGAATTTATAAACTCAAATGCCCTGGTTCAACTGGTCAACACTCCCACCAGAGGTTACAACATATTGGACCTGGTTATCACCAACATGGGCAACCGGTGTTCCACACCAGAGGTCAACCCCTCGTTGGTTAGATCTGACCATAAACAAATCACTTTGGATATCCATATTCCGCCCCCACCCCTGGACAAGAAAACCACCATGAAAAACTTTTCAAAAGCAAACTTCACGTTACTTAAGACTGAGGTGGAAAGTTTCAAAGTCCCCAATCTGACGGATAACACTGTCCAAGCTTTAAAGTCCTTTACTAATGGATTCTATGGGCAGCAACAAGAATGCATGGATCGTGCCATCCCAAGCAAAACCAAAACTCACTCCTCCAAGAAAAGGCAACCAGTCTGGTGGACTCCTGCCATAAACATCTCTACAATAGAAGGAGGAAACTAGTATAGAAAAGAGTAAAATCCCAAGAAGGGAAGACATCCCTGATCAGTATCAGCAAGAAACTACGCTCCCTCATAAAATCATCCAAGGCGGGCTTTGAAAGAAAAATAGCCAAGGACTCCAAAGATAACCACAAGGCATTTTTTAGCTATGCCAATAATCTAATTGGCAATGCTCAGATCTGCTCAGAGTTAGTGCAGAATGGCACAAAATACATTGAACCGACTGATATCACCAACATCCTGGCAGACACAGCATCAGTGGGACCAGACGGTGTTCCAGGCTGCATCCTACATGAGCTCAAAGACAAACTAACCCCTCACCTAAACACACTGTTCAAACTCAGCCTCTCCACAGGCTACATACCCATAGAGTGGCGCACAGCAACGTTTATACTGCTCCACAAAGGTGGAGCCACAACAGACCCTGGGAACTATCGCTCTATAAGCCTGACTAGCTTAGTCTGCAAGGCTATGGAGCGCATCATCATGGAACTGATTAACAGAGACATTGGGAACCTCCAAACACTGGACCCTAACCAGTTTGGCTTTGTTAAGGGCAGATCATGCCTCCTAAATCTGGTGGACTTCTTTGAGACAGTTGCCAAGGCTATAGACAAGGGAAAGCTGATACACACAGCCTACCTAGACCTCGCTAAGGCCTTCGACACCATTCCCCATTCTGGTATTATAGACAAGCTCACCAGCCTGAACATAAACCCCTACATCACAAGATGGGTTGCCAACTGGCTCACGGACAGAACCCACATGGTGAGAGTTGAGGGAGCTAGGTCCGACTCTAAACCGGTTACAAGTGGTGTTCCCCAGGGCTCAGTCCTAGGACCCCTCCTGTTCAGCATATACTTCTCAGAGGTACAGACAAGCATAGGAGGACTATGGCTGACCAAGTTTGCAGACGACTGCAAACCAGGGGCTATAATTGACTCTCCAGCTGACACAGACATCCTCCAAAAGGGTCTCAGTGAGATGGATACCTGGTGTCAAAATCATGGCCTCAAACTAAATGCCAAAAAGTGCATAGTCATCCCCTTTGGGAAAAAAAAGTACCCACAAACTTCCACAGAGGTGGTAGTCCCCTAAATATGGAAGTTGAAATAAGGGATCTAGGGACCCAAGTAGATAGTAATCTCACCTTTGATAATCACATTGTCAAAGTGGTTAGAAAATCCTTCTACGTGGCCCACCTAATCACAAAAGGGTTCGCATCCAGATCAAAAGAGGTCATTGTGCCCCTCTACTCATCACTCATCATAGAGTACAATGCCCCATTTGGGATGTACCTTACAAGACACCTGCAACAGCTGGAAAGACCACAGAAGTACCTCACCAAGAGGATCACTGGCCTCAAACAGATGCCCTATGCAGCTCGACTGAAGAAACTCCAGTTGTACACAGTTGCATGCTGCCTACTCAGAGGTGATCTCTGCCTGACATACAAGGCCATGTCCAACCCAGAATTGATGGACATGCTCCACCTAAAGAAAACCTTATCCCCTCGAGCCACATGCTCTAGGGATCTAAACCTCACCACAGCAATAAATAGTACATGCTGGAGGGATAGATTCCTGTCCCAGAGACTTCCCATGCTTTGGAACAAGATCCCAATCTACATTAGGCAGAGCTCCTCGCTAACACTCTTCAAAAGAAACCTTGACGAGTGGATGGGAAACAGAAAGTTTACCTCGGGGATCACTTCAGTGGCTCTGTTGGACAGAGGTACATGGAACTAATCTAAGGGGGTGGCGAAAGCCAACACATTCTGGCTAGGCTTATAAAAGCCTTCGGGCAGATAGCCTAGTACCCACCTATGAACCTATGTAGTCCAGGGAGGTGCGTTTCAGGTCATTCACACCCACATAGACAGTGACAGAGTCATACGGTGTGAATGAAACAAATGGCCCTACTGTTTACTGTTGTAATGCCGGTTCTGCAAGACTGTAACACTTTTCTGTCTGTACTTTAAGATGAATGTAGAATAATTAGCAAGTTTGTGAATAATTCTTAATGTATGTTATTTCATATCTGTTCATGTATATATTGAATGTTTGTTTTAAAATGTTTTTAATATGTTGGAGCTTTTTTCCCTGGACATATGCTGAAAAAGTTTTTTTTTTTTAACTAAAGCCTGTTGCAGAAAACTGGGTAAACAAAAGTAAAATAAATTAAATGTTTATTTGGCCAGCACACACAAGCTGGGACTAATGTTTCTGTCAACAAAATGAAAGTAATGCAGGTATGCCATTCAACTGTTAACTATTATTTCCACTTTAATCCTGACAGGTAAAAAGCAGCTACTTTAGTTAGGTAATGTGGGTGTTTGTGAATGAAATGAGTTGACTGTTTCTTGCTGTTTACTGTTGTAGTTGTGATTTGCAAGAATAATGTGCGTTTGGGTAAAGTCAGCTATCATACAAGCCTGTGACTACTGTTTCTTTGCAACAGAATAAATTAATGCAATCATTGCTATTTTTGTTTTAATCCTGGCAGGGTCAAAGCAGATACTTTAAGTCGGCATTTGATATGATGGCTGTTTGTAGATGAAATGCTGGCACTGTAGCTTTGGTGTCATAATTTTTGCTTTGCAGGATGAATGTGTATTTGGGTGAAACAATATAGAATGTAAACTCTGACTGTTTGCAAGCATCAATTTAATACAGTAATGAAAACATTATTACTGATGCTGGCAAGGCCAAACCACCTACTTTAGGTAGGTAATGGGTATGGGAGGCTGTTTGTAAATTAAATGAGTCGTCATACTATTTACTGTTATAACTGCTGTGCATTTGGGTGCAGTGAGATGGAGTGAGTACAAGCACTGACCTTTGGCTAATGTTTATGTGAAAGCAAAACTATAATATAACTGTTTTTTTTTATTCATTTTTTAACTTTCTAGGTTCAAACCAGGTACTTTGGGTAGGCAATTGGGATGGGGAGCTATGTCAGTGTGAGAATGAGATAACTGGCCATTTCCTGTTGTAATTCTGGCTTTACAAGACTAATTTGTATGGGGGGGGGTAAGCATACAGGGTGTGACTACTTTCTCTGTGCAGCAAAATTTAAACTAAGACAAATATATTACTATTTTAATCCTGAAAGGATCAAAGCAGAAACTGTAATGGGGAATGAAATGACTGTCCCTGTTTTATTCTTTTAATTATGTCTTTACAGGACTAATGTGTATCTGGAAGAAGCAAAATGGAATGCAAGCTGTGACAGAGTGTGCATCAAAAATATATTAATAAAGGCATTATTATTAATTTTTTAAATCCTGGCAAGGCCAGACTAGATACTTTAGGGAGGTCATGGGCATGGGGGTTTGTACATGAAGCTGTACTTAAAATGTAATGAACAGTGGCAATTAATCATTTCTGTAATATGTTTACTTCAGAGTTATGACCACCACAATACCAGAATGAGTGAGCAGACTGTTACAGTGGCCTATCTAAAATCTATTAATATTAGAGACTTTTGATGTAAAGTTAAGAATCAAGAGGATGGGAAGACCCACACCTGAAGTCAAGATGGAGTCTCAAGGTAAAAATAGGTCAATAACATACACTCGCAGCTTCAGCAGCTCAGTCTATGACAAGCACACCTGGATGCGTGGGTGTGAGGAAACAAATAGTTTGTACTACTTCCCAAGTTTATTGTCCAGTGAGAGGATCCCTGGATATCAAAGGGTGTGAATGACCCGAAGAGAATGGTAGAAAAGGCTAGAAAACACGAACAGTCTGCTAAACATTTTGACAACCAAATGAGTCTAGCAATGTTGGAAACTGTGGATATTAGGTCTCACTAAAGTACTGGATACCAGTTATCAGTGGAAAGACGCAACAAGAAAGTGGAAGAAAACCATCACGTTCTATCACTTATAATTGACTGTATCAAGATTCGTGCTGATGAAGAAGTAGCTTTAAGAGGCCATGATGAATCAGAAGACTCAATGAGTGCTGGAATATTCCACAGACTAGTAGACTTCACCTGCAAGATTGACCAGAAGTTGACCTAACACATAAAAACTTCAACTGTTTTTAAAGGAACCACAAAAATCATTCAGAAAGAACTCCTGGACTGCATGCTAACAATATGCAGAGGAGAAATAAAAAAAGAGATTCATACTGCAAAATTTGTAGCAGTAATTGCAGATGAAACCACTGATATTGCAGGGCTGTGGCAAATTGCCATTGTGTTCCGTTATGTTGTCAATGGCCAGGTGCTGGAACATTTTTGGGGATATTTTATACCACCTGGACAGACTGAAGAGCAAAAGTGGTTGCTCAAAGTTATGATGGTGCATCTGTTATAAGTGGAATTCATCATGGAGTCCAGGCCATCATAAGACAGGAATTTAAATACGCTTATTATGTACACTGCTATACCCACCAATTTAATCTGGTAATGCAAAGAGCCACACTACATAATACTGAAGCAAGGATATTTTTTAACTCTTGGTGGAATTCCAACACTTTCTCACATTCAGTTCAAAGATGAGTTGCTCTGGACAATATAATGGCACGATGCATGCCACAACTGTCTGGAACATGGTGGAATTTTAATATCCATACTGTAAATAGAGTGTATGAAAACTTGAACTTGCTGTCAGCGTGTTTTTATTATTTGTACAAGTATCCTACATCTGCTGCAGCAACTGCACAGAAAGCAAATGGGCTACTGTGAAGATGAATTTAAGTTTTGGCTGTTTTCCATCATAGAATGCCCCATGTTGACATTCTGTACAGGCAATTTCAGTGTTGTACCACAGATGCAACCACAGTTGAAAAGGATGTGTATATATTTTTGAATACAACTGACAGTGTCAGATCAGATATTGATAGCATTGCAGAACTGTACCAACAAACAGATAACATCCTAACAAGATGTAGATGAGATCCATCGAGATCCCAACTATTGCATGATGCACTGTTGATTGCTGCAAATGAAGTGTGTGATATGATAAAGTTCCAGGCAACATCGCGATTTGTACAAACTGGGCATCTTTAGGCTTCTCAGCTGCTACTGCTTGAAAACATTTCAACATACATGAAAGAGTTTCCAGAAAATTTCTTCACAGCAACAATAGAAAACTATCCATTCCTGTTGAGGGGACAACTTAGAATAGAACTTGGAGTGGTGTATCATCATGAATACTTTGCAGCAAGTGACAGTGCAGTCAAGATGTTAAAATTATTGATTCAAAGATGGCCGCCATTCTGTAGACACTGCATATCTACAGCTCTTCAGATACTCGGAATATAAATTAACCCTGAGGATATACTGCAAGTTTTTCTACACTAATTGTTGGCTAAAATTAATCTACTACAACTAAATATCGTCTGAGAGGCGAAGGAACCGGAGGAAAATAAACAAATGAACAGGATTAGATCTGATTGCCTGACTGACTCTGAACAGAGTAGTAAACAAAGGAACTGTCTGAGTAGTAACCTTGGATATTTATCATTCAGCTATACTAAAGATCTGCTTTGCTTCACAATGTCAAAAGAAGATAAAAGTATGGAAACAACAACAAAAACTAAATTATCAGAACTTCAGTCGCCAGAAAAAGATTTAACAACAAAAAGGCAGAAGATTACAAAACAGCAGGAACTTTCAAAAGCTGGAATGAAAAATAAACCAGATCAAATGGCTAATATGGAAGATATTAACACTGCTTTGTTACCTATCCAAGAAGCTTTAAAAGAATTATCAAACCAGGTGCATTCTTTTGGTACCACATGCACTCAAATTCTCTAAAGAATAGATAAATCAGAAGCCAGAATATCTGAAAATGAGGACAGAATAACATTGCTTGCAAAAAAAAACAGACATTCATGACCTGGATATTCAGTCCATGCAAAATAAAATCCTGGATTTGGAGCCACGATCCAGAAGGAACAATATAATTATCAGAGGAATTCCAGAATCTATCCAATACAATGATTTAATTTCTACCATTACACAAATACTTGAAATGTTGTTTAATGACTCGATCATAGCTAAACAAATAGTCATAGAAAGAGCCCATAGAGCTCTCAGAGAAGCACAAGCCTCAAACATACCTAGACCAGTATATGTCAAAATACTCAGCTACCAGGACGTAAACAAAATAATTTTAACTGTTAAAAAAAATGGAGGTTATATTATGTGGCAGAATAATAAAGTTTCTATGGCTCAGGATTTACCATTGCAAATAAGGCAAGCTAGACAAGCATTATCTCCATACTGTAAGTTTCTCATTGAAAAGAACATCAAATTTCAAATGAAATATCCTAACATATTGATTTTTACAGTCGCGGGTTCCAAATACTCCATATCTACAAAAAAAGAAGCAAAAGTTACCTTTTTGAATATTTTTAAGTCCCTTCCAGCATCGGAAGCTTGATCTGGCCATCCAGTCTGTTTGCAGCAACGTGGATCCTGGGATTCCATGCTTACTATATTTTGAGGGTTCAAAATCCTTTGTTTGTTCTTTTTTCTTCTCCAGGCCCCTTGGTAAATGTTTAACTAGTTTATTTTTTCAGCTCCAGCTCGTCCACGAAGCCCCTTCGCGAAGTAACAGGAAGTCCTTTAGGTGCTGCTGAGGGTCCGCTTTCGAGGTGGCGCATCCGGAAGTTCGTCCGCTTAATGGTTCCCCCGTCGCAAGCTTGAAAACAGGATTACAAGCTCAGGAAGCAGGAAGATCTCTGTTGAGGAAGTGGAAGCTATTTGGACTGTAAAACGAGCATTCATGGACATTTAAAGTATGTAATATGTTTTACTGATTTAAAGGGAACTGTGGATTCATCCAGGTATGATTATAACTAAATTAACAATGTACTGGTTCAAAATGTGTCATTTAACTGATTGCTTAGAAGTATTATAGCTTTACTATAGTTATTCTTTTTCCTTAGGTATGGTATACTGAATATTGTTGTGTTAATAACCTGGTAGTATATTTTTAGTATTCTTTTTTCTGTATTACTGATGTGTTTTAATACTGCAAATCTTTAGATAATAAGGGAATTTAGTGTTGAGATAAATACTAGATAAAGAGACCATGAAACAGTATATTGTGCGTTCTCCAGGAATGTGAAGCTTAGCTTGTTTATGTACTGGCATGTGGTTCTGACTGTTTTGAGAACTGTATTATTTAGTTATCATTTTATAAATTTAACTATATTATCCAGTAAAGTGAAGTTAGAGTCCTATTTTTATTCACCTTATTTGCTGACATGATAATTTTAGATAATTTAGGCTACATACAGAAAGTCAGATTTAATATTATATTTGAATGTTAAACATTTGCTTTCTCCGTAGTTCTTTTTCTCTCTTTTAATTAACAATACATATGGTGAATTACTTTTACTTTAATAATGTTATTGTTTAATAGGTGTACTGCCACATACTTGACTATTTTAGATTTAAATATGGTTGTTAGGTAACTTAATGAGATACAACTACTTAGTATAAGTAACAATATATGAGAACTATTAGTGAGGTAGGACAGTAAATGTAAGTGTAATGAAGACTGTTTACTTGATAGGCTTAACTATATAATGTGTACAAGAGCTGTGGATATTCATCAGTGTTTATTAGGGAATGTTTGGATTAGGCTTTGTAGAGTTAGATGTAGCTTTTATAGGTTTCTTGCATGTTTTTGATGTTATATTTTGTAAGATAAAGAATAGATGTTTAGTGAAGTTATTTAACTATAAAAGTTTTAACAGTGTAAAAACCTATGTCGTCCTGGTCCAGGGGAATAGTGGATAGGCACTGGTTAGGGATGAGATGTCAAGATTGCTTCCAGACAACATATATTGTGCTAGTATACTTGAATTTAATACTGTTTCTCAATTTTAAAATATCTTTAAATGGATTAAAGATCTTAGTATGTGGATAATAGACTCATGGAATACTAAAGGGCTCCAGAACATGAAAAAAAGGAAATTATTTTTTCATTTATTTTTCCAATCAAAGGCATATTTTATCTTATTACAAGAAACCCACTTGACCAATGACCAATGGGCTGTCCTTAAAAGTAAGAAATGGATTAGAGAGGTGGTAGCTTCAGAGGGAACAACTAATAGTGCAGGAGTGGCTATTATCATTAAAAATCAGTATCAAGAGAAAATTCTAGATTTTAAAATAGACAAAGAGGGAAGATGGTGTTATGTGATTCTTTCATCTACACTATATGACAAACCTGTGGCACTTATTAATATATATGCCCCATGTACCAATCAACAACTTTTTATAGCATCACTTTATTTTATCCTGACTCAATTCAATAACTGTTATATAATAATAGGAGGTGATTGGAATACATATCAAGATCCCAAATTAGATAAATCAAGTTCACACAGGTCTTTTAATAATCAAGAAGTGATAGCATTAAAGGAACTTAAAACAGATTTCAAATTTTATGACCCATTTAAATACACAAACAATCAAATAAACTCAAATAACTTTACATTTTATTCAAGTTGTCATAAAATGTGGTCTAGGATTGATTTTTTCCTAATTTCAGACGTACTAATTACTTTAGATCCTTGTGTATCTGTACAAGCTTGGCACTTATCAGATCATTCTAGAATCACATTAATTTTTAACAAAGACATTAGAAATAGTAGGCGTCATAGAGGTTATAATTGGTTTCTAAATCCGTATTTATTAAATAAAGAAGACATAACTAAAGAAATTCAAGAGGCCTGCAATCACCTACTAGTTAACATTTGTTTTCCCGGAAAGTCCATTTTCAGCGGAGGCCTTTTCGAAAAGCTCAAACAAAACTCCATACATACACAGTACAAATCATATAATATACACACATAATAATTTACATATAAAAACAGCATGAAGATATAACAAGTAATAATAAAAAAGTCATAAACAAAAGATATAGAACATGGGTAAAAGACAATGTCAAGTCATACTTTACAGTAAAAAGAAAAATATATCAAGATAACAGTTACAAGTAAAAATTACTTTCAGATGAGAAGCCTACTACAGGGATCAGAGCACATTATGTGATGAGAGGAATTTGGGGAGTTAATAATCTTTCTAAACACGGCATCCATCTGATATAGACTGGGCAATGACCAAAGCACAAATAAGAGGAATTTTTCTCCAAAAGGCTACTTATTATAAGAAAATACAAACTAGAGACATACAAGAATTGGAAACTAAAATTAAGTTACTAGATCAAGATTTAATCGGGAACTATAGTAAACAAACTGAAACGGAGTTATTAAAATGTCAAAAAGATCTTTTTTTACTACAAAATAGTAAATTGTCATTTTATGAACAGAAAATACTGGTAAAATACGCTAATCATATTCAGACCCCATCAAAAGCACTAGCTCGTATCATTAATCAATCGAAAATACCTTCTCAAATTTCTGAAATACTGTTTAATAATAAAAAATATACCAATACTGAAGACATTATGAATACCTTTGAATCAATATTCTCTCAAATTTATGGCGAACATCAGGAATTACTTATACATAAGAGTAATAACAATTTTTTGCAGAAGATTAATTTTCCGAAAATTGGTGATGAGTCTCATGAGAGTTTAATCAAACCAATTTCCTCTGAGGAGATAACAGATACAATTAATAATTTGAAGCCAGCTAAAGCTCCAGGACTGGATGGTTTGACTTCTGAATTTTACAAAACTTTTGGTGATGTACTGGGTCAAATACTTCCACAAGTATTTAATTATATAATTAACAATAAAATTAATGATCCGCATTTTAATGCTTCGAAAACAATTCTTATACCTAAAGAGAATGCAGATCTTCAAAATCTGGATAACTATAGACCCATTTCACTTTTAAATATAGATATGAAAATTATGACATCTATTTTAGCCAATAGATTGAAGAAGATAATAAACCTAATAATATCTGATGAACAAGCTGGCTTTATAAATGGTAGACAAACTACCGATAATACGTTATCACTTCATACACTCATTTCTTATGCCACTCATAAAAATCTTAATGTTTACGCACTCATAATTGATGCTCAAAAAGCTTTCAATAGAGTTAATTTAAAATTTTTGTTTGATATTCTATCATATTTTAATATACCCCAAGACTTCATTTCAACATTAAAAAAATTATATAATAATCCCTATACAACTTTATATATTAATAAAAATTTCTCAAAAAGAATACAAATTAAGAATGGTACCCATCAAGGATGTCCGTTATCTCCTATTTTATTCAATTTATATCTAGAACCACTATTTTTACATATTAAGCAAAATATTTATCATAATGCTCCAATAATATATGGTACAAAAATATCTATGGCTGCTTTTGCTGATGATCTTAATATTTATTGTACGACGCCTGTTTCAGATACTAAGAAGATATTAAAAGCAGTGGAAGATTTTGCAGAAATATCTAATTACAAAATAAATTAAAAAAAAAACAATTTATTTCCCTTAAAGACGCCTACACCCTTTTCGCTTTTGCCATTGATAGGTCAGGTAAAATCCGAAGAAAATATAAAATATTTAGGTATTGTTTTCTCAACAGATAATAGAGACTTTTATGTGAACAATGTCAAGCTAATTTGGGATCATATACTGTCTGATTTAAAAAGATGGAATAATCTGAAATTACCAATAATGGCAAAGACTTCAATTATTAAAATGAATGTTCTCCCTAGAATATTATATATTTTTCGAGCTACTCAAGTCTCAATTTCTAGGAAATTCTTTAAACAACTTCATACGGAATTAGGTAGATTTGTATGGGAACCTAGGAAAACTAGAATATCCTATGATAAACTGATGACTCCGAAAAATAAGGGTGGTTTAGAATTACCAAACTTTGAAGTATATTATTTAATAATAAATGCTAATAGAATTCTAAGAGTGGTTAACTTTGATAAGTCCAGTACTAAATGGTCACCCAAGTGGTTGATTCTGAATTACAAACATGTTGTCAAATTGGGTATTAATTTTAAGGCATTACCTTTTTTAAATAAAGATACCTTTACAATATATGCTTTGATGGAACATATTAAATTATATATAATATCAATACAAAATCTGTTTAAGTCACTAAATCTCTTACAGTATATGATGACCTTTCAACCATTTCATAAGAACCCGAATTTGAAAATCGGTAATCAATTGATAGATCTTAAAAAATTCCCACTTATAATTGATTTAACCATACTTGATTTATATCCCTTTCTTGGTATCTCAATACATGACATATTAAGAGAGCTGAGCCTTCCTAACTCTTATTTAATTATAATGAGACAATTAAAGGATCTTTCAATAACTTATTTTAGTAATTTTAAAATTAAAGAAGAAGACTTAACCATTTGTTCAAACTTATGGCAAACACTTTTGCAAGACTTCAAATATATAACGGCTTCATATAATTTGATAAAAGATGTGAAATATAATAACCAAATACTTTTATCTAAATATTGGAAGGATAAATTATTACTGAGTGATGATAATAAAATATTGAAAGCAATTAATCTAACTTTAAGATCAGTATCTCTTCAAAAGCTATTATTCACTCAGCTGATGATATTTAATAATGCTTACTACACTCGCCTCAGCTTACATAAATTCAACTCGAAAAATTCACCTAAATGTCCATATTGTATTGATCAAACCGCTGACCTTTTACACATGTTCTGGAGCTGTAAATGTATATTCAAACTTTGGAATTCTCTAAAATTCAATTACAAAAATGGGTTATCAACAGTCCACACTTTCTTGGGAGTTTATGATTCTTGATATTCCTCGCAATGACTTGAATAGATCCCAAGTGATCATACTCATAAATATTTTCTTGTTAATGAAGCTTTATATAGCTACAAATTGGCTGAATCCATCTTTGACTTCATGGGAAAACTTTAAATGTGTAGCGATAAAACATATTTTAGCACATAAATTACTAATTAAAGATCATAAGAAAAATATAAATAATACAAAAATATGGGAGCAAATCTTTAACATTGTGTTAGCTTAATGTTCTAATCCACTTTTCCCTGGGAAGTACATATTTAATATGGAGATTAGTATAGATAAACCTTATATTAATATTAGATCTTTTTTCCTTTTTTTTTCTCTTCTCTCTTTTTTCTTTTTTAATACCTTTTTTAGAATTTTATCTTAATGTATAATGATCTTATGTAACTGTTGGAAGCATTCATGTATATAATGTACATATGTTGTAGTGTTGTATTAACAATTGGAAAAGAATAAAGATTTATTATTGAAAAAAAAAAAGATGTTAAAATTATTGGTGGACGACTCATTAACCAGTGTGTTTTCAGAGATTTACAATGTGTTGTTGATTATAGCCACCACATTAATGTCAACTGCTGAGGAAGAAAGGTGTTTCTCAACAATGAAAAGAATTAAAACGTTTCTTCATAGCACAATGGAGCAGGAAAGAATGACTGCATTGGCTATGATTTCCACAGGAATGGAGGTAAAGCAGAGTATAACAAACTTCAACCACAGAGTTATTGATTTGTTTGCACAGAATAAAGAGAGACAAATGGAGTTTATCTACAAGTAAGAAACCTGAGACATACCCAGAGAAACACAACAGAAGCACTTATTGGGTACTATACTACAGGTACTTATGTGGTATCAGGGTCACATGAATATTGTGTTTGCTTAGGAAATTTGAAACATTCCCTTTCTTGTGTCCAGAAAAAGGAGAAAAAAAATCCGGTATGACCTGATGTGTTTCATACCAGACTACAGCTTCTCTACAGGTGCAGAAATGGAGTATGAAGTACTGTTTGCAGCATACTGCATAGGTAAGTCTTCAAGCCAACCTGTGTATACATGTAGCAATGTGCTCTGCCTTCCAACTGTGGTAACAATAATAGCAATTTGTATGGATTTTGAGATTATCTCACTGTCTCTCAGAATCACTGGCACATTAAGCTTGGGAGTGACCTTGTATTGTGAATAATAAATTAAAATGTATAGTGAGATCTTCAAATCTCCTTACTTTTCATTTGGCGTTGTACAAAATGCAGATTACTTCATACAGTACAGTGTATGTTTACCACATTATGTGTAGTCATAATAGTTTCATGCAGTGAAGACCAATCACTTTTTCACTGATTAGAGGTGTTACAGCAGAACCTAAACACCTAATTTACTCTGAAATGTGCTTTAGTCTAATATTGATTGGTAGACTATTCAGCATGTGCATTAGTGACTGAGCATGTATTTTATGTAAATTGGTAATCATGGTCAGGGTTGATCCCACTGTAACATAACTTCAACCCTTTCTAGTTTGCCCCACCCATTCAGCTGTCTCCTGCCACTCCCCCTTTGATTTGAAGTCACCAGCCGCTACCAATTATTACTGACACAGATGGCAATCCACTACTACTAGCAACAGGACATAAGAACCCAGAGATCACCTTGAACCTACTCTTTCAGTGGCCAAGCATGCTGACAATATTACTGGCGAAAGACACCACCAATTCAAACTATGCTATAGAGTCTCATATCTCCTCACCCTACATCTTGTAATGGCTAAACTACATGTACTTATATTCCACCTGAAACTTGCGCAGCTTAAAACATTTTGGGAGACATAATCAGCTTTCAGTAGGGACTATTAATTATAGCTGGGGACTAGAATTTGACCTGCAGCACTGAGGATGTATCTGGAAGGCCTAAAAGGGAAAATATAACAAAACAGGGTAGATTTCTGAAGAAATTTATGAACATATTTGGTATGGAAGACATGAATTCAGTAGTACGAACTTGGCGAGAATTTCATTATTATTCCCTAAGGTACAAATAATTGGGCTAGACTAAACAGAAATGGTATTTCACAGGAACATGTGCATTTTAATTGAGAACATTGACACACATCCAATATCCAATAACTATTTCAGATGATCATGCACCACTGATTACTAAGATAAAAATGCAGGGCAGTGAAGTGAAGTAAAGATAAAACACTGGTGCTTCCCCAACTACCTATTAAAAAAGAGACAAATTTAAGGAATAGGTAGTGGAAATTATTTGAGAGTTATTCGGGAAGATAGAAAGTATTCCAAAAGTTATAGCTAGTGAGTGAAATGAAATGAAAGTCGAGTTTAAAGAAAGGATAGAAATAAAATAAAACAGATACAGTTAAGAAGTAACAAGAATTATTTAGAGAGTCTGACAAAAGTTAAAGTATTACAGAAAAGGGGAATTTCCCAGATCAAGAAAATCAAGAAGAGACGCAATTGCAAAGTGCTAAAAAAGAAAATAAGGGAGTACCTGAATTCTATGCATGATTTTAGAAAGATTACTGTTAAGTAACTGTTTTTTTTTTCTTCAAAGAAAATTTTATTTCCTTTTTTCCTGTTAAGGTAATGAATTGATACTTTATAATAATATAATAAGTAGTATAAATTAAATTATTAACTAAAAAAGTAAACTACACACAATATGTACAAAGGCTTGAAATAGAATTAAAAATAATCACATTCCTAGATAAACAACAAATAATATATATATATAAAACAACTTTGATTTTTCATTTTTTTTATTGAAGAGAGTCAGGATTCAGCTGAAAAATGTAAATGACTATATGAAGAGAGACATGACCGAGCTCTCTGATTATGTGTCTCAGACAGGTATATCTCTAGTGTTAAGCAGCATATTACCTTTGCCCAGGATGAGGCTGCAGTACAAAAAAAAAATGATTGACTTCAACAGTTGGCTAAATTTCTGGTGTCATTCTAAGGGGATCCAGTATCTGTCAGCCTGGGATGATATGGTCGCTAGACTTTAATGCTTTATTAGAAATGGTCTTCATCTGTCATCCCCGGGTTTTCCATTACTGGCTAAGGCTGTTGCCACTCCATTGTGCCTTTTTAGGCAATTTCACAAGAACAAAATTTCCAATGTAAAAATACCCTATAAAAACAACCTCAAGTTTATGCTGCTAAACACTAGGAGTCTAAACCTGAAACTGCACTTACTGGAAGCAGCCCTTACCCTGGAAGATGCTGACATTTGTGCAGTCACAGAGAACTGGTTTAAGGCTGCAGACATCACTCCAGCCATACCAGATTACATTTCCTTTCACACATCATACAACAAACTGTAAGTATGAGAACTTAAGGAGGTGGTGAATCATTATTCATTAAAAATAAATACATCTCTAGATTGGATATACAGCATGATTCTCTGGAATTACTTCAAGTGCAACTGACTGTTGGTAAGGCCTCTATTCATGTCATTTCCAGCTGCAGGACTCCATCCATGAATCAGGACACCCATTTATCTTACTTGGACCTACTTAGTCTATCAGGATAAAACCAAACACCCTGTTTTTGAATGCCTTTAATTAGGGTCTATATCAGAACATCGAAGTTTTAAAACTTCGAATGTTCTAATATTGACCTGATTTGAGCGAACGCTAAAAATAGCGAAGCTGCAGAACACCAAATTCTTTCCTAGGGAAAGAATTCAGTTGGCCGGTTCTGTGGCTTCGCTATTTTTAGCACTGTGGTGGAAATTTATGGGTCGGGTTCAGGTAAGTGTGTGATTGTGTGGTTGTTAGGATTAGAGAGCGGGTTAGGTGAGTTAGGGTTAGGGTGCGGGTTAGGTGAGTTAGGGTTAGGGCGCGGGTTAGGTGAATTAGGGTTAGGGGCGGGTTAAGTGAGTTAGGGTTAGAGCATGGGTTAGGTGAGTGTGCGATAGTGATGGACCTTAGGGTTAGGGTTTGGGTTAAGGTAAGGGGATAGACAGTAGTGTGTGTATAGTTTAGTGTAGGTTTAGTTGTAAGATTATAAGTGTATGTGTGTGTATCGATGTTTTTTAAGTGTGCTTGTATTGTGTGTATGTATTTCGGAATAGCAAACTTTTTCCTAAGGAAAAAATTTTCTGTTCTGAATGTTCGATATTATGTGGTTTAGATATTTTAGGTTTGATTAAATAGCATTCGCTATTTTCATCTTTCGATAACGTGATATAAACGCTTTAATTACCCTTCCATTCACTGGGTAAATTATTCATCTTCTAACTCACTTAGCCATAGATTCCTGGATTTTGTCAGTTTCAATGCTCTGGATCAGTTTGTTGATACGCCTACTAGGGGCTCAAGTATCCTGGACCTAGTGCTCACCAACATGGAGGACCATTGCACCACCCCCAGTGTACTGCCCTCCCTGGTGAGGTCTGACCACAAATCAATCTCATTAAAAGTAACTATAATATCAGACCGCCCCTTACCAGCAATGAAAAAAAAAAAATTTTAGGCCAAGTACAACCTTTTATGTGGCAGCCTAAATAGCTTCAAAACCACTCCCCTCACAGATAGAATGGACACCTATAATACTCTATACAAACATCTGTACATTTGTATTGACTCTGCCATACCTGACAGGACCAAAGTAAGAACTTCAAGGAAGTTTAAACCTGCCTGGTGGACATCTGCTGTTAACAGGCTATACAAGAGGAGAAAGAAACTGCTGTCTAAAACTAGGAAGGACAGGTCTCAAAACTAGAAACACTGCCTCATCAACTTAAACAAGCAAATAAGGCTCCTTTTGAAGTCCTCAAAAGCCAACAATGAATCCAAATTAGCTTCCCAAACTAAGGATAATCATAAGGCATTCTTTAGTTACATCCATAACTTAAAAGGAAAGTCCCAAATTTGCGCTGAAGTTGTAGTCAGTGGTACCACATATACAGAGCCTGTGGATACAGCAAACCTGTTGGCTGACAGGTTCAGTGAAAAATTCACTCCACTGTCCCTGCCACACATACCCCTAAGCATTCCTACCACCTGTCCACCACCTAGCATCTCTAAGGAGCAGGTCTTAAATGCCATCTCCAAGGCCAAAAACACAGTCTTTATGGGACCAAATAACATCCCAGGCTGTGTTCAACATGGGTTAAAACAGGAGTTAGCAACACCACTGGGTACTCTGACTTCATCCCAGAGAAATGGAGTGCACCCACTGACCCCGGAAACTATAAACCCATTAGTTTAACCAGCCTTATTTGCAAGGCCATGGAGTGAATCATTATGAATCTTATCAATAAAGATACAGGAAATCTCCAAATGCTTGATTCCACCCAGTATGGCTTTGTCAAGAGAAGAACATGTCTGTTGAACTTGGTGAACTTCTTCGAGACAGTCACCAAAGCCCTAAATGAGGGCAGATCTGTACACATGGCCTACCTAAACTTGGCAGAGGCCTTTGACACAATCCCCCACTCAGGCATCATCGATAAACTCACCCAGTTGGGTATCAACCCACATATTGTCAGGTGGGTGGCAAACTGGTTCACTGATAGAACTCATGCAGTTAAAATAGAGGACTCTACCTCCACTAGCAGACCCTTAACCAGCAGTGTCCTACAGGGTTCAGTTCTGGGACCCCTATTGTTTGAAATCTACTTCTCTGAAGTTCAGGCAAAAACTAAAGGTCTGTGGCTGACCAAGTTTGTTGATGACTGCAAACTGGGAGCAGTCACGAAGACCCAAAGTGATGTCAACATCCTGCAAGAAGGACTTACACAGACTAATGATTGGTGCCAATGTCATGATCTTAAACTAAATGCAAAAGAAATGCATTATCATCTGTACACTTCCCTCATCAGGCCAATAATAGAATACAACTCTCTCTTTGGTATGTACTTTCAAAGCACCTGCAGCAATTAGAAAGACAACAAAGGTTCCTTACCAAGAAAATTCAGGGCTTCCAGCATCTGTCATATGTGGACAGACTGAAATCACTGTCACTTTACTCTGTGCCATACAGTCTGCTCAGAGGTGACATGTGCCTGGCATATAATGCAGTCTTGGATGCGGTTTTAATGGAAATGCTGCACATTTACAGGTCTAATGGCACATGGGTCACACACTCTAAGGACCTTAACCTGGTATGCGACATCAACAAAACCTGCTGGAGAGAAAGATTTGTCTTCCAGAGGTTGCCTCACATTTGGAATAGTTTTTCATGTTAAACAGAGCCTCTCATTGACCCTATTGAAGCCCAAACTGGATGATTGGATGGGTAACCGAAAATTCTCCTCAGGGGTTCCACCTGTGTCCGTCTTGGACAGGGGCAATAGGTGCTGATTTTCTTAGTGTCTGCTTTTTGACAGACACTCTTGGGAACAAGGGTTTAACTTGGCTAGGCTTGTAAGGGCCCCAGAGCCATTAGCCTACTAACCTCCTGTGATCCTATGATCCTATGAGAGATGGCAATTTTGATAATAATTCTAGAACAGAAAACCTTTTGGCACAATGACTTAAGTAACAGAAAGTAGAAGGGTTGTTTACAAACTTAGGGATCCTATAAAAGGAAAAATAACCAGAGATCCTGTAGAGGCGTTAAGGATATTTCGGAAATTTTATGAACATTTGTATAAAGCAGAAAAGTGGCAAAATCAAGAAAAAGCATAAACTGAAATATTTATGGAATACTTAAATATGCCAAAGTTTCAGGAGATGAGGCTCAACAATTAACAGTTAAGATAGAAGGAGATGATTTAAAAGTGGTGTTGTATAACCAATCTGCAGGAAAATCTTCAGGAATAGATGGTATTCCACTGGAAGTTTGGAAGCTAGGAGGGAAGAAAGTGATGAAGACCTGGAAGGTTTTGTTTAATGGTATTTTAAAAGGAGGGGAAGCAACAACATCCTGGAAAAAAAGGCTGTGGTGGCTGTAATACCTAAAGACAGTAAAGACCCATCCAATCCAGCTTCATATAGACCCATTTCAATTTTAAACCATGATTATAAAGTGTTATGTCTGCAATGGCTAAAAGAATGGCAAAGGTGTTGTCAAAACTGACTGATATATATGAATGTGGTTTTGTGGAGGGGAATTAAACTTCTGACAATATTAATAGAGCAATGAGGATCCAGAGGGAAGCAGAATGTAAGAAAATACCACTGTTTTTGGTGGGTCTTGATGCAGAGAAAGCATTTAACAGAGTAAGATGGGATTCCTGATACAATACTAAATTAATTAGGAAGCTGTATGAGGGATCAGAGGCAAACATCAAAGCAGGAGGTTTTCCCTCTGGTAAGCTGAGACTGAACAGGGGAACCAGGCATGGGTATCCTCTTTCACCTTTGTTATTTGCATTATATTTAGAACCATTAGTAAAAAATAAGGCACTCAGAAAGTCAAGGATGGAATTTGGTATGGTTTTGTGGAAAAGTGGGCTTTATAGGATCATAGGAAGTTACTAGGCTAATGGCCCTGGGGCCCTTACAAGCCTAGCCAAGAGTTTATCCCCAGTAAAGAAACCTCAGTCAGCATCTGTCATCTGTCAATGAGGAACACAGGTGAAACCACTGGGACAAATTTCTGGTTTCCCATCCACTCGTCAAGGTTGCGCTTGAAGAGGGTCAGAGGGGTACTCTGTTTGACGTGTATGGGAAGTCTGTCCCAGAGTTGGGGAAGCCTCTTGGAGGTAAACTTGTCTCTCCAGCAGGTTTTGTTGATGTTGCATATTAGATTCAGGCCTTTCGAGTGGGTAATGTGCGAGGAGTTAGACTTGCAGATATGGAGCATCTCTAGTAGGCAGGGTCCGAGATTGTCTTGTAGGCAAGACACAGATCACCCCTGAGCAAGCTGTATGATACCAAGTACAGTGATAGTGATTTGAGCCTGTTCACATAGGACAGGTGTTGGAGGCCATGGATTCACTTTATGAGGTATTTCTGTGGCCTTTCCAGTTGATGCAGATGTTTGGAGAGGTACATACCAAATGGAGTGTTATACTCAATTATTGGTCTAATGAGGGAGGACTATAGAGAAGTAATAACCTCCTTTTTTCTGGATGCAATCCCTTTACTTATGAGATGAACCAAGTAAAAGGCTTTTCTGACCACTGCTGCTACATGATGGTCGAATGTGAGATTGTTGTCAACCCGAGTACCCAGGTTTCTCATCACAGGTTGTATACTTAGGGGGTTGCCATTGATGTGGAAATCAGTAGGGGCCGTGTTTTTGCTGAATGGTATGATGATACAGTTTTTTTGCATTTAAATTGTCAGTAAGCCAGTTGGCCACCCACCTGATGAGATAGGGATTTATGCCAAGTTGTGTTAGCTTTTTGATGATGCCCAAGTGGAGGATTGTGTGAAAGGCCTTGACCAAGTCAAGGTAAGCTGTATGTACTGACTTTCCCTCATCCAGGGCCTTGGTGACAGTCTCAATGAAGTCAACCAGATTCAACAGCCAAGATTTGCCCTTGACAAATCCGTACTGGGTGGGGTCAAGTGCTTGGGGATTGCCTATATCCTTGTTTATGAGATCCATAATAATGGGTCTATATTAAATCAACAAAAATCCATTACATCAAATACCAAAACAGCAACACGTATTACTCGAACCATGAAAATACCGAATGCACTAAACCACGAAATTTAAAATATTGAACGTTCATATTCAGCCAACCCCACCATCCGCTACATACTGCCTACCCAAACAAAATAAATAAACCACATGCATACACTAACCAAACCCTACTCCTAACCCTAAAGTAAAGCACCAAAACTCAACTTCTAACCCTACACTAAACCTCAGATACACAGCTATCTATGCACTATCCTTAACCCCTCCCTAACCCTAAGGTCCGTAACTACCACACACTTCCTCTACAGAGATATACCCAAACAAAATAAATAATACACATAAATACATTTAACAAAACCCTACTTCTAACACTACACTAAATCTTACACACATTACCTATCCATGCACTTACCTTAACTCACACCCTAACCCTAATGTCCGTAACTATCGCACACTTACCTTACGGAGTTATACCGCAGATAGGCCAACCAAAACACTTCAACATTTTGAATTTTGCAGTTTTGCACGTTCAATGATTACGTATTTCGTGCAATATGTGTCAATGATTTTGTATTCGCGTAAATGGAGTTTCGACAATCTAATAGGAACCCCATAATAATATGCTCTATGGCTTTACAGATCAGACTTGTCAAGATAATGGGGCGATAGTTTCCAGGGTCAGTAGTGGCACCACCTTTGTGCAAGGGGATGACAATGGCAGTTCTCCACTCTGCTGGAATGAAGCCTGTACTTAGGCTGTGGTTGAATAGAGTGCTCAATGGCAAAGCTAGTTCTTGGAGAAGATGGTGCAGAATACAGCCTGGGATACTATCGGGTCCCATGGAAGCTGTGTTCTTTGGCTTGGATAGGGCCTTTAACACTTGATCTACAGAGATGTGAGGTGCAGGACAAGTATCAGGGATGTCAAAAGGGCCTTTGGGGAGAACAGGGGGTGAAGTTTGCACTGAACCTCTCTGCTAGCAGGTTGGCTAAGTCAACAGGATCAATGTAAGGGATACCATTAAGTAATAATTTGAAACAAACATGGGCTTTGTCATGGAGGTTCCTGACATAACTGAAGAAGGCTTTGTGGTTTCCCTTTGTTTCAGAGGCTAGTTTTGATTCATAATTGACTTTGGAGGTTTTCACTAGTGATATAATTTGCTTGTTGATGCAAAGGAGGGACGTTTTCCAATTTGGAATTTGTTCCTTTTTACCCTTGGACAACAGTTTCTTTTTTTGTTGTAAAGCCTGTTGAAAGAGGATGTGCACCAGACAGGTTTGTATTTCCTTGAGGGGCAGATTTTAGTTCTGTTGAGTGTGGCTGAATCCATGCAGTTGTACAGGTGCTTGTATACTGCATTGGCATACTGTTCAGCATAGTTGTTTGCATCCTCTGAGGGTGGTGGTGGTATGAAGCCCTCCATTAGGAGGTTGTAGTCAGCTTTTGAGATTTTTTTTAGTCTGATTATGGATGGGGGGGGGTTGGATGGGATAGAAAGCTCGAATGAGACAGACCGATGATCACCAGGGAAGAACATGCTGTGGGAGTGGTGCAGCAGTCACCCACATTGGTGAGAACCAAGTCCAAAATTATATCTCCCTTGTGAGGGATGAGACAAGCTGGTCTAGTGTGTTAGAACTGATGAAGTCAAGGAATCATTGGGTGAGTGCATTAGTGCAGGAATAGTTCACCCAGTCTATGGTGGGGTAGTTGAAGTCACCAGGGTGTTAGGGGGTACCTTGATATAGATCAAGTAGATCCAGGTAGGAGGAGTGGATGTCCTGAGTCATGGAGGGGGGTCTATAGCTGGCTGTAACTTGGATGGGTGTCTTTCCAACTGTCAGTTGCACCTGGAGTAGTTCCAGTGCATCATGCTGGCAAACCAGTTTGGAGGTGTGCATGTCATATTTAGGAATATGGATTAGCAAGGATGTTGTTATGGCAGCTAAGGATATGTGGCAACAGACTAAATAAAAGATAGTACAAAAACTGAGAAACTGAAAGCTCTTGCCTATGGATATGGATAGCAAGATACAAACAGTAAATGTTTTTAGCCCCTTTAGTTCTATACAAAAGTCAGTCATATTTTAATCAACTGGAGGAGAAGTTGTGGATAGTAATTAATAAAGAGTTGACGGATTTTATCTGGAAGGAGAAGAGGGCAAGAGTCAAAGGGGATAAGTTGATCCTTCCAATAAAACAAGGAGGTTTACCTATGAACCTGCTTTGGAGGGATGTTTTCAAGCTGGCAATATTAATGGAACAATGATGATCCAGAGGGAAGCAGAATGAAAGAAAGTACCACTCATATATAACACAAGCAGAGAACTACAATTTAAATTGGAAGGGGGTGATGATTAATTGGGGGAGGGGTAATTCAAGAAATAAGGAAAGAGTGGGATTTCTGCTGCAGATCCATAAGGAGAATAACAACAGTTATACAGAATATCATATTCATAAAGCAGCAGAAAGTATCCTACAAACTTAGCCAACACAGGAATGGAAAAAAGGAAATTCTGCTGATATGAATGACTGCAATTATGGGTACAGAAAATAGGTAAGAGGGGTCTGGAATTTACTGGATGAAGTTGGCAAAAATTAGCAAGGTTTTGGGAACAAACAATTAGAGAGAGAAAGGTGACAGAGTGGGAAAAGGCCAGGAAGACATTTGGACTGCAGGTTAGGTATTGCCTTCCCTAGCAGAGATTTATATCAGAGTACTGGCAAAGTGAAAAGGATAGGGGAATACCAAGTGAAAGACCTGTACTGGTTGAGTTTTTAGTTGAATCTAAAACAGTAGCTGCTGTTAAAAAAGGGATAAATCTTATGGTATATAAAATATTGCACAATAGCTATAGGAATCAAGCAGATGAGGTCAAATAAGACTAGGAAGAGAGATTAGATACATAATTCACAAAGAAACACTGGGAGGATATATGTACAGCTCCCAGACATGCAACAATGTCTAGATGATTTAAAATGTTTGCCTAGAAGTGTTTGCATAGGTACGTTTATACCCCAAGCAGACTCCAAAGAATTTTTCCTCATATGGATGGCAAATGTTGGCAGTGGATTGGGGAAGAAAGAGGTGCCTTGGAGCATATGTTTTTGAAGTGTAATGAGCTGGCTGACTTTTAAAATTCCCTACAGAGTACTCTGTCAGGAATACTGGGTGAGCAAATGAGTGTAACTAAGGAAATTTTTTTTGAGCTGTGATACAGGATTTGAATTTCCTAGACATAGTAAGGTCTTATTAAGTTTAATTCTGGTGGCTGCCAGAAAAGCAATTGCTAGAAAATGGAAATCAAAGTCTAAACCAACCATACCAAAAGGAGTTAATATGGTAACAATGATAAAAGAACAGGATATGGGATCTTTAGAAAAAGGTAGGAGTAAATTGCATAGAAAAAAATGGAAATTGTGGGAAAGATACACGCTGAGAAAAATGTTTTGGAGGAAAATGAGGGTTAAGAGAACACAGGAATTGAACAATTTATGCAATATTGATTTGATTATTGTATAGAACAAATGTGATACATAATATTTGTGAATGTGAACTTAATATTGTTTGATTAATTTTATATAAATTTAAGTTTGCCTATGTGAGAAGTGATAATTCAATAAAGATATTTAAAAAAAAACAAAGCAGAACACTGGGACTGCAATTCTAGTGGCAGTAGAAAGGTAGCCTGATATGTCTGAGCTAGGATACACACAGGAAGGCTTAAGAGAGAATTACTAGTTGTAGGTAGTTGTTTGATTTGTTTCTTATATCTTTTCACTTTTGGATAACTAAAGTATGTTTTTACATTAAGAAGGGTGGGACTGCAATTCTAGTGGGATCAGAAAGGTAGCCTGGGCTGCCTGATTTGGAAAACACACAGGGAGGTATAAAGTGAGATTGTTACACCAGCCAGAGGGCTTTTTAGTTGGTTTAGTCACTTTTCATTGAGTCTATACATTTGATGTGTTTGCACAGCTCTTGGCTGAGTCCCACACAGTTCAAACACTTGGCATCCATACCTGTGTTCTCAGAGCATCTGGTGCCATCTAGGCAAAATAAGTGCTTTACATTGAAATACTGCACTTTTCTAAGCTATTTCAGAAGACTGCTGCTGTATTTTCAAATTATTTTAATGCATTTTTTTGCATTTCATCACTGTAATGTGTGTTTGCTTTTTCTTGTTCTAGTTGCTGTTAGTGTGTTTTGAATTTTCTGTAAAGTGTATATTTCTCATTGCTGGCTTGTCTGATTTAGAATAACCTTGTAATTGACTGTAGTTAGTTGTTTGGTTTGTTTATGCTACCTTTTTATGTTTGGCTAATTGAAGCATATTTTTACATTAGGAAGACTGGGACTGCAATTCTATTGGCAGTAGAACTGTAGCCTGGTTTGGCTGAGTTAGGAAACACAGGGAGGATGAAAGTTAAATAATTTTATTGGCCAGAGAGCTTTTTGGTTGGTTTAGCCATTTTTTTGAGTCTATAAATTCCACTGGTCATTGTGCAGTGGTGTTTAACAGTGCCTTGTATAGATGGAGGCAAATTACATAATTCCTGTAACATAACCTAGTACTCAGTTGCACAACGAACAACTTGTTTGTCCACTGAGGAGCACTGCCACATGACTTCACTCACATATAGTCTAGAGATGTACTTCCTACCCTCACAACACTTGTTAGTCTGCTGTGCTATCCCATTGTAGTTTACCTAAAAAGACTTGACAACATGGATAGGCAGTTTCCCAGTTTCTCTGCTGACAGCTTGGTAGATATAGGCATCCTGAGACAATGTAAGAATTGTCTCATGTTCGCCGACAACCAACTAATCCTTAGCGAAATGGATACAGTATCTGAGAAATGTAATTGCACAAAGTCACTGGAGGCAAGACTCTTACACAAAAGCCCTGAAAAAACAGCAATCAGATTGTCAGTAATATAAGCATTACACCCACCACACATAGTACTGAGCCAACACATAGAACAACACATGCTGAGGCACTTAAAAACAACCTTCCTAAATCCCAAAGACCTCCTAGACATTTGTCCTACAAAAATAATCCTCAGCAATCCTAAAAGCATTCAACAGAACAACACCCAATTCAGCACATACTGTACAGTCACAGCTTTTGGAATGTCATTTACAAAACCCATAAGGCAAGTCAACAGCTACAGTATTTTAATCTTAGGAGACTCCATTTTGAGACATACAGACGTTCTGCTTACCAGGCTGAATAAGGAGAAAAATACATGGTCAGTTGTCTATCAGAGGCCTGGGTCTACAATATCATCCATGTGCTCAAGTCATTAGACCACAAGTACCAGTATAGCTTAGTCATAGCCCATGTGAGTGTAAATGATCTGAGATGTACCTCCCTGGGCTATATGAAGAGAGACATTATGGAGCTTTTGAACTATGTATCCCAAGCTGGTATGTGCCTAGCATTGAGCAGCATTCTACCTTTGCTTATGACAATGCCACAATATGAGCAAAAGATGACTGACTTCAATAATTGGCTTAGTTTCTGGTGTCATTCCAGGGGGGTGCAATATTTATCAGCATGGGATGATAAATAGACCACAATGCTTTGCCAAGGATGGACTGCACCTGTCCCCTCTAGGCTTTCAAATATTGTCTAAAACATTGTTCTCACCTATAGTGCCTTATTTAGGCAATGCCAAACTGACAAACCTTCCAACATAGCAAAAACAACCCAAGGGAATTTGAAGGTGTTACTGCTCAATGTCAAGAGCCTAAACAAGAAACTCTAGTCCCTCCAGGCTTTCTTCACCCTGTAGAATGTGGACATTTGTGCAGTTACAGAGCCATGGTTTAACGTCATGGAGAGCACCCTAGTAAGGCAGGGCTACAATACCTTCCACACATTCAGGCCAGCTACTGCACAAGCAAGGACCAAAGGCTGAGTTGTCTCAATCTAGATCAACAACAAACTCACTCCAAGACTTGTCAAACAGGATGATACATTGAGCTTCTCCATATCCAGATTTCCATAGGCAAAGTCCCATATCATATCCTTGCAAGCTATAGGTAATGTCTGTGACCCGCGTAACCTATAACTTGGACTTACTGGAGGCCCTTACCATTCAACCCAATACCTTATTCATGGGTGAGTTCAACTACCCCACTATAAACTGGAATACTTACATGACCCCATATTTATAGACCCAGAGATTCGTGGATTTTGTAAACAAAAATCATTATGGAGCAGATATTCCATACTCCCAGTAGGAGTGCAAATATACTCGACATAGTACTCACAAACCTGGAAGAATGTTGTACTCCCCCAAGTGTAGAGTCCTCTCTGTTAAAGTACAGCCACAAAGCTGTCTCCTTCATAATAAAAATCATTTCTCTGAGCCCAGTTAACCCCATAACATTTAGGAACTATTCTAAGGCAAACTTCCTACTACTCAGCGATAACCTGTCAAAATTCCAAGCCCCCCACAAACCCTGCGAACACAGCTGCCTATGTAGACTTGTTCACAGAAACCCTGTACAATCGTGTCAGGCTGTGCCTTGTAGAAATAAAGCCCAGAGCTGACTCAAGAAACAAACCTGTCTGCTGAAATCCAAACATAAACAGGTTGTACAACAAAAGAAAAAAGTTATGGTGAAGATTAGGAAGTGCTAAACCCAACATTATAAAAACACTCTCAGCAATCTAAACAAACAAGAGGGCAGATTAAGTTTACTAAAGCCAAATTTGAGATAGACTCCAAGCCAAAGCATAACCAGAAGGCAACACACAGCAGAGTGTAGAACTGATTGTAAATGGAGTCACCTACACAGAGCCTGAAGATATAGCAAATCTGCTGGCTGATAAATTCAGCTTCTGGGCATAAACAGCATGTCCTGTGTAGATTGCCTCAAAGTCCTGTCTCTTTACTCTGTTTGCTATAGACTGTTAAGACGATCTATCCCTGGCATACAAGACATCCTATTCTGATGGATCTTTTGCATATGCAAAAAACAAATAGCATCAGGATTACTCGATCTAGAGATTTAAACTTTGCTTGTGACATAAATGAAACATGTTGGAGAATGGGTGTGTATCTCAGAGGGTTCCCCTTCTCTGGAACAGACTTCCCATCTATGTGAAGCAGAGCTTTTCCTTAACCCTCCTCAAGAGAAACCTGAACTAGTAGGTGGGAAATTATAAATACACCCCAGGTGTAGCACCTATGTCTATAATGGACAGAGACAGTCTGGAAATCTTGCCCTAACTTATATATACCCATTAAAATAACTTTTAAGGCACATAAACTTGTAGTATACAATTGAGGTGATTCACTAGGCTTTCAACAGCCCGTGTAGTCTTTAGCCTAGTATACACCTATAAACCTATAAAGATGAGGGGAGTTTTCCCAGTCTATAAAATTCTCCCCAGGTTGTCTCTAAAAAAAAAAAAAGACAGATTTAATGATGCAAATGGTTCATTTGTTATCTCATAAATCAAAATAAAGTAATATAGTAATGTGATAAAGATTAATTCAGTATTGTTGCACCCATTTTATAATACCTTGCCTTTATTAATTCTTGTTTGGTAAACTGAATACCGTGAGACACTAAGTACCTGTAAACCAAAACAGACAGACAGACACACACACACACACACACACACACACACACACACACACACACACACACACACACACACACACACACACATACACACACACACACACACACACACACACACACACACACACACACACACACACACGTGCACACATCAAGCTGCCTCCTAAAAGTAATGTATTAACACACAGTTTAGTAATCTGAGGATAACATATCACCCAGAAGCAGAAAAACTAAGCTCCAAATAAGTTAAAATATGTGAATAATAAAAGGGATAATGTACGCCTTTTATGAGAAGTCAATGTTAAACTTACTACAACAAATCAAATGAGTCAAACTTGCTCAATAATGCACTCACCAAACTTGCAGATAAAAGTTTTTTTTTTTTTTGAAGGGGCTATACACATCCATCCATTCTTCTTATTAAAACATACCAACTCCATGGCTGTACAACTACAGGTAAAAAAGAAGCATGCTGCAAGGTTGAAAAAGCAGCTGTACAATTGCGATCTTGTACTACACCAAATTTGTATAACATTTTTTCCAACAGTAGTCGACATGGGAAGCTGGGATTGCACAGACTGCATTTCAGGAGATACCATTTACTGAATAGTCCTAGTGTATGACAGACTGATGTTAACCGGCTAGTTAACACTTCACATTGTTTTCAAGTGACAAAAGTGACTATGTCAGTACTGCAAGGTGGTGTTGGCAGAGTAGTTAATGCTTACTAAGGAACCTATGAATATCATATATGATTTTTATAGTGCACAGATCAACGAATTTAAAAAAATGAAACTTCACATTGTACATTTTAGCCTTATTTTTTATCATATTTGGCAGTAGGCCTCCAAAAAAGTCTATCACTGACTCATGCATGTCTAGTTGTAAGGATTATCGGTTCATTGGTGGTTACTAGGGTATCAGACCAAGAGACATCTTAAGCCAAGCTTGTCCCAAATTTAACAAAATATTGCTAACTATAAGGTTAACTATATATACTATAAGGAATTTTATGGTTACGATATAGGTTTTTCATAGGCTGCCCCTCTACATTAGGGGCTTACATGCCAAAACAGGGAGAAATTTGTGATTTCCCAATCCATTGGTCCAAGTTACATTTAAAAAGGGTTAGAGATGAGCTTTGCATCACATTGACAGGAAACCTGTTCCATAGATGGGGTAATCTTTGAGACACATACCAGTCCATCCAACAGGTTCAGTGTTTGCAGGTTTCCTATGTCATTGTTTATCAGATCCAAAAACATTTTTTTCATAGCCTTGCATATGAGTCTAGTCAGATTTATAAGTTTGTAGTTACCAAGGTCCGTGGAAGGCTCCCACCTTGTGTAGAGGGGATAGCTGTTGTAGTCATCCACTCATTTGGCATGAAGCCTGTCTGGTGGCTATGGTTAAACAGTGATTCTAGCAGGCCAGATAGGCCATGTTTCATGCTATTCGGCAGGCATGCTGAGATATTATCAGAACCCATTGAAGCAGTATTCTTGGCCTTAGAGAGTGCAGTGAGGACCTGCTCCCTAGTGATTGTTGATGGAGAAATGCTGGGAGTTATTTCCTGATGAGTGACTGGTGGTGACTTTGCAACATGTTTTACTTGTACTGCCCTGAGATCAGGTTATGGCTGAAGATGATCCCTTTTACTAGTCCCTAACTGAGTTAACTATAAATTTTTAGAAGATAAGCTGCACTGTCTTTGTAGATAACATTTATTAATCACTATCATCATGTGGGTAGTGCAACATAATTGTGATATTGAATGGCTGAGTACTTGATGCAGCAAATGGCATTTATTCGTTACTGAGTATGTACCTTTTTGCATACACTACACAAATCTCTAAAGAACATTTATTGATAGTTTTCAGAAACAACATACTGTTCTACTATAAGGTTCAGTACAGCTGAAGTGAAACTTTGGTGATATCGTAACTGAGGCTATGCATAAGCAAATACAACAGTCACGAAGAACAAAGGTAAACAAGTAATTCTACTTCAAAGAAAATGTACAAGGTCTTCCAAGCATATTTTATCAACACTGACAGGACTTATTTACTTGAAAGTCAGTAACATCTTTGTCAAATAAGCTTTTAAGCCTGCCAAGTAGTGCAGAAGTACTGCAGCCGAAATTCAGGGTGTGGATAAATGAACCAAGTAGTCTGGGATTGTGGGTTCTGCTGAAACTGCTGAAGGGAACAGGTGTGGTGGATAAACTAAATCAGCTGCAGGTGGTGACCATGCAGCTTCTGACTATCTCTTCTACTGCCTGGCTTCATTAGACAGGACAAGGGGAATGAAAGGATACACAAGGGGCTGGCGGAGGTTTGATAGTCTAGGTGAAGGACACAAAATGTTGCAGAAAAGTAAGTGTAGGAGAGCGGTAGCATTATTTTAATAAGATCTGAAGCCATGTTACTCATCTCACAAAAAAAGGCCATACTTGTTAAAAACCTCACCTGATCGCAAGGTAGTATAGTAGACTAGGTCATAGTTTATAATTAGTACCCTGGCAAAAGTGGAAAGCAAAGAGATATATGATAGTATTTGAGGAGTCTCCAGATTTACACAGCAGTCTTCCTAAGTTTGGGAATCTTTATATAGTTAAATATTATAAAGTAAGTGAAAGTGAAACGTTATCAATAATAGACTATTTGTACTTGGTGCCTTTATAAATGATAAATCATGCTTTTAAGAATTATTTTGTTATATCAGTCTATGGATTGTAGTCAAAATAGGAGATATTGCAACGTGTGCGTACATATCTGCTATGATTTTTCTCATGCTGCAAAATAGATATAAAAATTGACTAGCTGTTTTAACAGTACAGTTTCCCATGGAGGGAGTATTGAAATGATAATTCATTTTCAATCCAAAGTCCATACTCTTATAAATACAAGGTTGTTTTACTTTGCTACCTAATATATTCATTTCCTTGCTTACTGCCTAAGCTGGTGATCCCAGTTAATCTTTTGCAAAATTCAGAAGAACCTGTTCTCTGACTCTGTTATGCATTCTTGAACTCTTTCATCATTAGAGACCCCCTGGTACTCTGTAGGAACACTGTTTTATCTGTATACCACTTCTTTATGAAAAAAAAAATGTTTCTTTGAGGTATCCATTTTCTGCATTCAAACTGTTTTGTCTTGACTGTACAAATATGTTCAAAACTGCTATATCCTTGGATTCCTTTCACTCTCTTGAGATATATATTATGTTTTAAATCATGCACTTTCCTCATGGACATATGCATACATTTTTAATACTTACTCCAGTAGTTTCTATATGCAATCCCTGGAAAATGTGTGTGTTTCCTTCTTTTAAATCGCTCACTGCTTGCCTATATATTTAAACAGATGGGCCTCCAGAACTGCATAATTAGTATATTTTACTGGACTAGTGAAGGTATTACAGAGCAGAACATATATTTAATCTTTCAGCTAGAGAAGGTCTTTTGTCAGAATCTGCTTTGGTAATGTAGTCTATTAAAAGTCTACATCACAAATGAAAAAAAAAAAGACAAAACATTTCACAAAAGAAAAAAATATCAAAGCACATACAAACTGACAGTCTGTTACACTAAAAAAATGCAGGGTCAAAAAGTCAAAGAACAGACAAACATTCTTTACTGAGTGCATTAAATATTTTTGAAATATATTATTATCCTGGAAAGTTTCCATCTAAAACTTTTAAACGTCAGAGCTACAAAATGAATAAATAATTAAAGAAAAACAGTCCAAATAATGAAATAATTTAATGTATTTTCAAGATTGAGAGACATCATAAAAATAAACTCATTTTTTAGTTTACATGTTCTTTTAGTGAGGTCCTAGGTAGAAAAGAAATAAATATTTGTTTAATAAATCCCCAAAAGAGGTCAAGCAGTCTAAAATGCTGAGCTATTTTTACAGAGTTTACACTGAACTAATAAAACATATTAAACAGCTTTTTATGGGGAAGATTGTAATAAAATTATTTCCTCCTTAGTCTGATGGAAAACATCAAATATTTAATTCCATTAAATAAACTTACCATTTATAAGTACAGTTGACAACTAATGTGGTTGTGAAGTTGACCATGTATTAGAAATGTTAAGTATATGTAATACATAATGCAGAGCTATATTATTCATCTCTTTAAAACTACACGATTCATAAACACTGCTCTGGCACTTTTCTAAATGGGTACCTATCATCCTTATTTAAATTTTTGTATGTGCATATTTACATAGTTTTGTTAACTACATTGACCTTCCGAGTCCCTTAATGTCTGTTTTTCAGGAATGACCTGGAGTTGTGTGTTAATGAACAAAGCAAACAATATCTTAATATTAAGCATCATCCCATGGTTTGCAAGAGTAAGAAGAGTGCTATTCTGTTCTCTGTATTACCATGCTACGATACTGATCCAACAACCTCGTCATTATCACAGCTGATAGGATGGGTGAAAATATATTTCTATCATCAGGGGAAACTAAAGAACCAGAGTCCAGGATGAAATAGCTGGCTGCTTCAGATAAAAGTAGTGTGTAACTTTTAGTGTTTTGTATGCATTCTTTACCAGCAGTTCATCTTTTGACTATCTGTGATGTCAACCATACTAGGAGTTTATTTATTTATTGCATTTGTTTACTGGGATGGGCCAACTTGATAGATATTGTTTAAATTTAAATGCTTTTCCCCAATATACTATGTGTACAATGAAAGGAAATGTGCAAGGCCAAACAGCAGTTTTCAAAATAATATGACTTGCTTTGCAAAAACGGTTATTTCTTGTACATGTTCAGCTTAGATATTAATAACATATAGCTGTGGGCTACATGTTCAGCTCAGATATTAATAACATATAGCTGTGGGCTTTACTGTAAAAGGCATCCTGTTATAGAAAAAAAGGAAATTAATTTTCTTGGCTTTCAGATGCAGAAATAAATAAATAAAATGCAGACAGGTCAAGTGATGCAAAGATGACGTGGAGAGACTTTTGTGAAGTCTTCAGATATAGCGAGGACCAAAAAAGGGCATGAAATAACCATAGACTTTTTCATGACAGACAGAAACCAGAAGAACAAGTCACAAGGACATTAAAAATAACATTGATTGAAAAGAGTATATAAACTGGACAGTATTTTCATTCTGTAGTGACATTTAGACTAAGTGTGCTTTAGTCTACTCATCTCTCTAGCTGTGTTATAATAGAATTGAAATAGCTCTGAAAGAATTAACTGTTCAGCAAGAATTTGTTCTGAGACAAATAAAATATAACAGATACAGTAGTACGGAGTTTGTCTGGTCACTTTTGGACATTTTCTTCAGTAGCGACATATTCTTCAGTGGCAAGCCTTGGCCAGTGGCTGTGACCATATATCTGTTACCAGCAGTTAATATTACAGAGGGATCCCTACTACTTACTACATTAGTTCAACAGACTGACAGTTCCAGTGCTTTAACAGAGAAACAGTTCCAGTTCCAGTACTTCGTTGGTGGACCAGAGCACCGCCGTGGAAGCTGTCCTGCGTTGGACCACCTACAATTCATCTGTAGAGAAACACAGTCCTTTTCCAGATTGACTTCAGCCTGATCACCTGCTTGTCTTCTGCATAAATTACGGCACTTTCTTCACAGTTATAACATGGATGCAAATAAAGACAGTTAACTTTACAGTGCCCACATAGTGTATATATATCAATTTACATGGTTCAACCTTTTGTGTCAGACATGAAATGTAAATCTGAAATGTCTGATGTTCAGACATTAGATAACAGTTGTGTTTATAAATGTATAAATGCCTATAATCCATACATAAAATATACAGCAATTCATAAAGACTTTTTTTAATGTGGAAATAACTTTCCAAACTTATGTCTGTCTTGTCACAGGAGTCTAGTATGTAAGCCATAACATAACATATATCCTATTCTGATAAACAATCTGTTTGATTCTAACGTTGTTAGTTCTTCACACATCCAACAGTTGACTGCACCTTCTGCAGTCACCTAAATCTCATACAGTACAGGTGTATGCAATTATTGTTAGTGATGTAATAGACTACATAAAAATTTTATTTATAGTAAATATTGCAAATGCACAAAACAAGAAAGTTCTAACATAGTACAATGTGCTATCAATAGTACCCTTTAAAAAAAAGGTTTTCACAGCTTTTCAAAATTTCCCTAGAGACAGTAAGTAAGGGACAATAATGCCATTCAGAGGAACAGACTCTGCATAGCATTCAGACTTTACATAATGACATTTCTGGTTTAACGTAACAATCAGATAGAGCCCAATAACATTTACTAAGGGCACAAACTACAGAGGTTAATCTGACAAGACATTTACAAAAAAACAGCAAGGTTTACATTGGGCAGGGTTCAGCAGAAATGACAGTTATTTCTCCTGCTGATATATCTCAATAGTCTTGTTTATTACAGACTCTGCCTCAGTGGCAAGACAAAAAAAAAATAATACTTTTGTTTCAATATGTTGGCATTTAAACAATGGTTGACATACACTCCATGGTCTATTTCAAATAATGCTTTATTTAATTTTTTTTTTTTTGCATTTACACATGCCAGTTTGAGTCAGAAGGGGAAAAGGGATTCATCAACAGTGTTGGCAAACCCCTACAACATGCTCCAGTATGAGAGTTATGAACATTAATTCCCAAAATGATTTACAGGGTAAGTTTAGTATTGTCAAAATCAAAGCACATAAAAAATATACAGGAAAGGCTACAGTAAATGCTTTGGCAAATGGCAAAGCAAAGCAAGCAGCTAAAACTGGTGAGTGTCTAGACTCGCGTAACTGTTTTACAGACAGTCTAAATAGCATGACAGAAAAAACAAAATAATGTTTTGGTCAGGCAAGATGTTATGTTAAAGCAGTTCTGTCAGACAGTTAATGACATTCTGCAAAATGCAGATGCAGCTTTAAAATAATTTTCTGCCTGACAGACAAATACAGACTCAGAGATTAAGCCAGAGTGCTAGACAGTTTAAAAAAAAGTATGCAGTATTGCACATGCACATAGCAAATGTACGCAAACAGCTTGTAGACTAGATGGTGAAAGGAAAGGGGATGTAATACATGGTCTGATGAAAAAGTATGCAGTATTGCAGATGCACATAGGAAATGTACAAAAACAGCTTGTAGACAACGTGGTGAAAGGAAGGGGATATAATACATGGTCTGATATAAAACAAACACAGGGGGAACACGAGCAGCTTCTGCTCCACCAGGGTTACAGACACACAGATACACAACAAAGTTCAGAAAAACAGGTGATATGTTTTACTCATAAGAAAATAGGCCACACTAAACAGAATTGTCCATATTACAAAGGATGCTTCTTCAACACCCAAAAATAGGGAAAGAAATCAAGATAAAGAAAATACATTAAGGGACAATCAGTCACAGGAACAAACACAGAGGGATACATAAAAAAATAAAGTATACCCTATGACATACTAGATCATGGCAGGCAATAGGCATTAAAGCAATAAATTAACAAAATGCAGGTTATCAGTTGGCAGCAAAGTACAGGGATCTTTTAAAGCAATGGAAGACAATGTTAATATATTTTACTGGTTTAATAAGCCAAAACAGATTCAGAATAAACACACAAATAACCTACAGCCATGCAGACATAAAGCTAAAGTTAATACAAATACAGTGTAAAGTTAAAGTTACTACAAATACATTTACAGTAGTGCAAATGGTATATGCAAAACTAAACAATGCAATTAAATGTTGGGTATGTAAGTCCACATCTACATCTGGAAATGAAGTAACATTTAAGGCAGTACCTATGACAAATCCTAAATGACAAAAGGTTCTATAATAACAAGAGAGGGTCAACCCCCCCCCCCCCACATTAAAAGTACAGTATGTCTCCAAAGACAGCTTATGCATACAGCAAACAGGATCAATACTGATAAAAAACAGTGACTGTAATGTCATATTTTCAAAAGAATGTATTACATAAAATATAACAGCAAATAGTCTTATAAACAAACTGGTACAGCAAAAACATCATTAGTCAAACTGGTGTAACTGCCATCTGGGTAATAATACACAGCAATACCTACAGGTAGTAAAGTACAGAGTCATTACAAATAGCATTTTCAGCTAATAAAAATCCAAGTAAAAGGAGCACACCATGTTAGTTCATAAAAATCAGTGTAAGTTAATAACAATCAAACAGTATCAGTACATTAACAGTCTGTTAACAGTCTTACAAAAGTTTAAATGTGTTTCTATAATAGCAATCTATGAACAAGACAAGGCAATCTAAAACAGTTGCAAAGAAAAAATGGGGAGAGATACTCAGATATAATAAATCATGAGAACAGGGACATCATGATTGGATACTTGATTTCAATATATTTTGGACATGCAAAATTTGTTTGCAAAGGCATATGACAAGTCAAATTGTTGTTTTTTTATCCACATTCCTTACAGAGGGAAAAATGCCATTACATGCAGTCCCTGTAGAGGTTACACAGGTCTTATGTTTAAAAAATCTTATAAAAATAGAGTTGTAAATCAATCAGCCATAATTTACAGTTGATGAAAATAGAAAAAAGAATACTCTGTTTTCATAAAAAAAACTATGGTCATGTAAAAAAGCTTGAGTATAAAATAAAAACAGCATTTAACACATAATACTTCTTTTAAGGAAGAAATGAAAGAGAAGAAATTCTGTTACATAGAGTATGCCGTTCCAATAATGAGAATTACTCACACATTGCCAGAGGACATGGTAAAAAAATCACCAGAAAAAGAGGGAGGTTCATGATAAAAAATAGAGAAAGATTAAAACAGCTGGACATAAGAAATGGTGTTATTTCAGAAACTGAATTTTTCACTGGTATGGTGCCACTAAGGCAATATGGAAAGTTACAAAGTTGATAGCAAATGCAACTTATGGAGCTATCTCAGATATAACATAGGAGATATGTTATAAAACTGTCAAACAAGTAACTATTGTTAACAATAAAAAAGGCTATTAAGTACAGAGGATCACATTTTCCTGTAAATTGCTTTTTTAAGTATTCTTTTCCTAAAGCAATAATAAAATTATGCAATGCAAAAGAAATATACTGGTTTCTAATACAAGTTTTTTAACTTGGCAAGATTTTAAAATGCTTGTGTGTAACTGCAAGACTGACAACTTGCTTAAGGAAGCATAAATGCAGTTAAAAATAAATAAGTAATAATGGCTATGTGTTTATGGTGGGGTACTACAACTTCCGCATTAATTGCTCTTATCGTCATTGTATGATTTGTGTTAATAAAAGTATTAATCAAGTAACAGCTGTTGGTAAAGTAACATTATATAAAGAGATAGCATTGAATGCAAGGGATTTGTATGTTGCAACAAACCAAGGGATGCAAAGTACCAAAGATCATATTCTGTTGTAAATTGTCTTACAATTTTCATGGGTTTTAAATAAAAAAAAGTGGGAATTGATAGATATTGTGTAAATTAAAATGCTTTTCCCCAATATACTGTGTGTACAGTGAAAGGAAATGTGCAAGGCCAAACAGCAGTTTTCAAAATAATATGGCTTGTTTTGCAAAAACGGTTATTTCTTGTACATGTTCAGCTTAGATATTAGTAGCATATAGCTATGGGCTTTACTGTAAAAGGCATCCTGTTATAGAAAAAAAAGGAAGTTGACTTTCTTGGCTTTCAGATGCAGAAATAAATAAAGAAAATGCAGACAGGTCAAGTGACGCAAAGATGACGTGGAGAGACTTTTGTGAAGTCTTCAGATACAGCGAGGACCAAAAAAGGACATGAAATAACCATGGACTTTTTCATGACACAGACAGAAACTAGAAGAACAAGTCACAAGGACATTAAAAATAACATTGGTTGAAAAGAGTATATAAACTGGACAGTATTCTGTAGTGACATCTTTGACTAAGTGTAGATTAGTCTATTCATCTCTCTAGCTGTGTTAGAACTGAAATAACTCTGAAAGAATTAACTGTTTGGCAAGAATTTGTTCTGAGACAAATAAAGAATAACAGATACAGCAGTACGGAGTTTGTCTGGTCTCACTTTTGGGCATTTTCTTCAGTGGCGAAATAAAGACCTCTGCTTGACAGTTCTTCAGAAAAGAAAGAAATACATTTCTTCAATGACATTTTATTCACAACTGGTTAGACAAGCTGAGGCGGAACAGTGGTGCAGCGGTAGCATTGTTGCCTCACAGCAAGAGGTTCTCCAGTTCAATTCTTGGCTGGGGTGCCTTCTGTCTGGAGTCTGCATGTCCTCCCTGCATTCGTGTGGGTTTTCTCCGGGTTCTCCAGTTGCCTCCCACATACAAAGACATGTATTTGGAGAATTCCTTCCGCTGAAATTTGGCTTCATTCCAAGTTGGACTTTCCTGGTAAACAAATATTAAATAAATAAAATAAAAAAAAAAGCTTTCCCTTTTCAGCAGTGGCCCAGGAAGAAAAGCTCCACCAAACAATGAGTAAACAGTAAAACAATCCTCAATCCACTACCCCCCAGCTCTTCAACTGCAGAACAAAAAAAAAAAAAAAAAAAGGAAGGGCCACTACTCTCCAAATGCACTCCCTCTCCCTCCTATCAATCAGGTCCTGTTTATGTGCCCAGCCTCAATCCACCTCGTTCCTCATATTTCTGTTAGTAAAAATAAAACTTCTTTTCTTTTAAATTTTAGCAAACTGCTTGCTAAGATGTCGCAGATGCTACAGCTTAGACTCCACATGGAGCACTACTATACTCAGATTTAAGTTTAAAAAATATATATATTTTTTTAAATTTTAAACTGTAGTGGCTACAGTTTAGACTCTGCACAGAGTTCTACAGTGCTCAGGTATTACTTTAAAAGGTTTTCTTACTTTTAAACTGTAGCAAACTCTACAGTTTATACTCTGAATGGAACACTACAGCACTCAGGTTTTAGTTATTTTTTTTTTAATTGTAGCAAACTGCTTGCTACAATGTAGAAAACAGTTGCTGCAGTTTAATCCACACAAGGAGCACTAGAGTGGTCAAGTTTGAATGCAAATGCAATACCGGCTTTAAAAGCTATATGCGTTAAGAGCAATTGGGATTGGCTGACCATCCTGCTAACACTTTTTGCCCAGGCCAGTTGCCTCTTTCACCTCACCCTAGCTACACTTCTGAGTTTTCTGCTTATTGGATGATAGTTGCTTATTTGGTTGTTAAATTCAGGTCATTAATGAATATATTAAAAAGTAGTGGACGTAATAATAGAGCCTTGAGGGACTTCCACAGTTACTGGAAGAAAGGAAGAGATGTTTTGCCACTTTACAACTTGTCTGTTTTAAGAGTTAACTGTTAAACCAAGATGGCAAGAGTTTAGCAAAGCCTATAGAAGATCCCTTGCATAGTAATTGCTGGTGTGACATTGTGTCAAAGGATTTCAACAAATCAAGGAATATGGAAAAGACAAGGTTATTTTTGTTTCTGCTTTGATTTACTGCTGTAAAAAAAGCTTAATAGTGCACTGGTGGTACTGTGATGTGGACAGAAACCATGCTATGTAGGGGTAAATAGTGAATTTTCAGTAATATAGGAAACGACTTTGAATCTTATACACTTTTCAAGTAATTTAAACAGACGAGATGGGATGGCTGTGGGCCTGTAACTGGACAGATTAGTGGAGATTCTTCCCTTATGTAGGGGCAGTATGTAGGTTTTTTTCCACAGAGTGGTAACATAGCTTTTCTTGCTAGACAGATTTATTAGGATGGACACAAGGTATGCTAGAACATCCACAGCAGTGTTGATGTATTCAACTGATAAACTGTGTGGGGCAAGGGTGGAGGTTGCAAAGTTTTAAGTATTTTTCTGGCAGTGGAAGTTGGGATGATTTAAAGTTTGAGAGCTTAGGAATGAGCTGTGTGGTCAGCAGGTGTTATACTAGTTGTATGAGATTGTCAGTTTAAGGGAGAGGCAACAGAATTTAAGAAGTGTAAGTTAAATTGGTTACCAATGGAGTCTTCTGTCTCATCTGTTTAGGGGCTAGCTTGGATTGTGTGGATATAGACATTTGTTGATGGTGAACCAGAATATGATAAGGTTGTTCTGATTTGCTGTTTGTAATTTTAGATAGTATTTTTGTCATAATGGATTTTAGTTTTAGTAGCATTTCTAAGCTGATTGTATTTTTGTTTGTTGACATCAGTATTGGATTTTTTCCAGGTTCTTCATGGTTTATTTCTGTTTTTTTTTCTTTTAAGTTGTTTAGTTTCTTTTGTTAGCCAGAGAGCTGGGTTTGATTTAATTCTTTGAGTCCTTAGAGGTGCAGCCTCATTTAGTATTTTTGAAATGTTGCGTTAAATAATGCTACTGTTTCATCTAATTTGGTCGTGTTTACCACTCTGCAGTTTATTAATTGTAAGTTTGTAATGAAAGTGTCTTTGTTGAAGGTGGAGAGATTGAGCAAAGTTATAGCAATGTTGTTTTTGGTTATGAATGTGCTGTCTTATTGCAAGAATAGGTAGTTGTTCACTAAGGGTGTTGAGAATAGTATTGGCATAGTTTATTCTGTCTGGTTTATTTGCAAGGACCCAATCTAAGATGGAATTCATATTGGTAGATTTGTTGCATCTGGTAGGAGTAGAGATGTGTTGGGTAAATCCATATAAGTTTATTCCATTTGTAGAATTTTCATTATCTGTGGTTTGCTAGTCAATATTCATGTCTCCTAATGTTATGTTTTCGTGAGATATTAGTTCATGTTCACATAGAAATTCTTCAACATTGTTTATGTTATTACCAAGGAGTATGTAGACACCTATTATGCACAGGTTCTTGTGGGTGTTGAAAGACAATATAAGTATTAAGGCATTATGACATGGGAGAAGGTTTAGTGGGTGAAGGGAGATACTTATGTTATTCTTGTAGATGATGGCTATCCCTCTTCCTTTTGTAAGAGCCCTGTCTGGACTTAGAATGTTGTATCCAGGTGGTATGAATTCATTAACCTTTCTATCTTGTGAGAAACAGGATTCAGTGATGACTAGTATATCTGGACTGTAATAAGCTATCCAGGCATGTAAATCTGGCAGTTTGTTATGAATACTTCTTGGGTTACTTGAATAGAGGTGAAGGCTAGAGAGATGTTTAGTAGTGGTTGTTGAGGAGGGCTATTTTGGAGTTTAGTGCAAGTCTTGTGTTTAGAATACTTGTTTTGGCATGGATTAGGGTGGGTATCACCACAAGATTTTAGATACAGTAAAAAAGGTGTATGTTTGCTTGTATTTCAGCTTGGGTTTAATGGCTAGTTTGTGCAGGAAGGAGTTGCAGTGTATATACCTATTCTTAAAAAGGTCAATGTTTGATATGTTGTAAAGGGAGGGTGCTATAGTGGAGTTGTAGTGGGTGTTAATTGGGAGTGACACAGCAGCATGTTGTCTACTGGAGATAGCTGTTGAGTAGGGGTTGTTGGTAGGATGTAAGTTGGACTAAGTATATAAGAGGAAGAAGTATGAGTAAGTGAGGGAACAGTATATCTGAGAGGGGTTTTGTAAGTGAGTAGTGTGACAGGATGGTTGAGGTTAGTGTTTGTATGTAGCCAATGAGTAATACATTAGCAACAGAAGGGGATATATGGTTGATCTATTGTTTAGAATAACAAATTAAGTAGGAGGGTAAAAGGACAGTAGAAAGGGATAGGGCAAGTAAAAAGGCTATATGGAAAGCAGGATGGGAGAAAATGCAGAGGAGGATGTAACATTAGATGGGAGTGAAGTATTTGAGAAGATTCTAAGCGTGAAGCTGGTGTACTGAGTTTTGGAGGGAGAATGGAGAGATGGGACTCGATGATGGAGAATAGTAGGTGGAGAAGTGACTAGGATAAATGTATATGAGGGGGTGGGTGGGAATTAGAGTAGGGGATGAAGTGAGCCCAACCATTAGCAACCATTAGCAAAGTTGAATGGAGTGGGCTTCCCCTTCCTCTTTCCTTAAATGGTGAGCTGCTAAAAACAATCAAACCCATTTGGAAGGATAGAGTACCAATGGAGCTGTGGTGGTCTAGGATAAGGAAGCAATAATAGTGGACAAAGTTCTTTGTTATGAGCTGCCAAAATGTTTATAAATAATTTACATAAAAATATAGCCTTTAGACAGATGTTCCAACTGCAAATTTCTGTTACACAAATTACAGATTTATTTATTTGTGGAAAGCATACAGAAGACTAAAAATAAAACTTTTTTTTAACTTAAAGAGGAGGATGAGTGCAGTCTGTTGATAATGATTCAGGCCCAAATACTGGCTCAGAGCTGAAAGTAGTTTAACAAGTGCCTGGGGTAAGGAGAAATACTTTTAAGGAAAGGATTGAGCTTAGAAGAAAAAACAACTTAAGGAAGAGAAACAGAGGTTGACTTCCTTGAAGGCATGCAGTACCATAAGGAGGGTCAGGAATAGACAAATAATGGGAGCAACAAGTCTAGAAAAATGTGAAGGAAATACATGAGAAAGAAATGGTTGACAAATAAGAGCATTCTAAAAGAATAGTAAGGAGTACATTTCAGTGTCTGTTAGGAAACAGAGAGTAAAGTCTGACCAGCAGTATGTCTGTGGAGGAGGGTTACAGATTGTAAGGTTACTGATTACAAACTAGGACATTGAAGAACTTGTTTGCAGACTAATACCCGTGAAGGATAAAATACATGCAGAAAGGACTGGCTGCCTGTCAGTTACTTAAAACACAAGGACAGAAGTAGAATATTTATGTCCAAAATAAATGGTGAGTGGATGGAGTAGACTCAGACTGTGTTTTGGATGCACCTGTTTTATGAATGCTTTAGGGATGTTCTAGTGAACCCTTTAAAGTGCAAGGGTAGAGATGGTAGAATATTTCTTTCCAAGAAAATGGTGGTTGGACGGAGTAGACTCAGGTTGTCTTTTGGGTGAGCCTGCTGTGAGTACACTTTAGGGATGTTTCCAGTGAAACTCTTAAAGTGCAAGGGCAGAGGTGGTAGAAAATTTCTGTCCAAAAGAAAAGATGGGTTGATGGAGTAGATTCAGGCAGTCTTCCGGATGGGCCTGCTATGTGCATGGTGGGGTTGCAAATGTAAGAAATTAACTACTGTTTGCCACTTGTAAAAGAATAAGGTTGTTTTACAAATCAGAACACATAAAAACACATATATGCCCAACAGTTCTGAAGTTATAAAACACAAAACATACAAGAGAAAAATTACATTCCAACTAAATAATGTAACATTTTAAATCAGTTCAAATAAATGCCCAAACTAAAACAGATTTAAAGAATGGGTAATGGAAATGATTCAAGAGTTATTAGTTAAGATATACATTTCCTTCAGAAGGGACAGCTAGTCATGAATAAAATGAAAATGGAATGTTGTTGTTGTTTTTCTTTGGGCTTTTCCCGGTTAGGGGTCACCACAGCGGAACTCTGGTCCGCTAATAATTGGCAGTCGATTTTTATGGTGTCGAAGTGCCAGCCTGACACCCATCCTTCAATGAAGGCACGTCCATTCACGCATGTCTTTCGAACACCACTCGACCTCAGGGAGGACATGCAGACTCCACACAGAAGGTGCTCCAGCCGGGAATCGAACAGGAGAACCTCTTGCTGTGAGGCAACAATGCTACCGCTGCACCACCGCGGCTTTCAACAGGAATTAAATAAAAAAAGAGAATGAGGTAGGATAGAAGTAAAATGAGTAATTGATAAGGGTTGTTAATGGTTAAAGCATTACAGAATAAGGTTAATCTCAAAGACCATGAAGAGGAACAACAGCAGTATGCTAAACAAAAAATAAGGGGGTATTTCGATAATATGCTTGAGTTTAGAAAGGTTGCTGTTAAGCAACTACTTTTCCATAACTCCAGTGCACAAAAACATTTACCATAACAACTTAGGCAACAGAAAGAAATAGTTGCTGCCAGACTTAATCAGCCGATGACAAGAAAAATAACCAGAGATCCTATACAGGCATTGCACAAATTTCAAACATTTTATGAAAATTTGTATAAAGCAGAGGAATGTTGAAAGCAACAAAAGTCACAAATGAAATATTTATTAAAGTGTTAATTATTCCAATGCTAGAGGCAGATGAGGCTCAAGAATTAATGCCTATGATAGGAAGAGATGGGATAAAATGATGATGTATACTCAATCAATAGGGAAGTCTTCAGGAACAGAAGTTAGGAGAGATTGATTTCAAAGGATTTGTTTAACAATATTTAAGTACCAGCATATTGGAAGAAAGTTGTGTTGACTGTATTATGTACATACTAGCAACAATAATAAAAAGGTATTGCCAAAACTCATAGCTACAGATAGATACAGAAGGGAGGCACATATATGACAGCATTAATAAAGCAACAATGATCCAGAGAGAAGCAGAGCCTAAGAAAACACCATTATGGCTGGTGAGCCTTGATGCAGAGAAAGCATTTGACAGAGTCAGGTGGGATTTTATATAGTAGGGCAATGGTAGCATTTACATTCCCTGACAGAATAATAGGGTGGAGGATATATGAATGGTCAGCGGTAAGAACTGAGGTAGGAGGTTTTATTCTCCGACAAGCTATGTTTGAACAGAGGGAAGCAGACTAGAGCCATTGGTAAAGAAATTAAGGGACTTGTAAATTCAGTGATATAAGTGGTATGGTAACCAAGAAAAGATAGCTTTATTCTCAGATGATATTATTTTGTAGTTGATAAATCCATAAAATTACATTTTGGTATCATGAAATATTGTGAGATAGTTTCAAATGTCATTCAGGATATAAATAAATGATGATAAAATAAAGGCTATGGCTGTAAGCTATATATCTACACATGAATTGGTTCAGCAATACCTATATTCATGAAACCACAATGAAATGAAATACTTGGGTACTTGGATTAAAAGAAGATTCTACTATGACAGTTAAGGATATGTGAGAAGAGACTAGACAAGAGATAATACAAAAATGTAGAACCTGGAAACTTTTAATTGTAGATATGTATAGTATGATAGAAGCAGTGAAAATGTTTTTAGTCACTTTATTTTTATATAGAGGTGAGGAGGTATATTTTTATCAACCAGAGGAAAAGTTTTGGACCATAATTAATAAAGTTGAAAGCATTTATTTGGGAGGAGAAGAGGGCACAAGTTAAGTGGGATAAGTTGATTATCCACTTAGAACAAGGTGGTTTAGGATTACCTGATTTTAAAAGATACTTTAGATCTACTCAATTAAGGTTCCTGTATATAAATTAAGCAGAAGATTATAAAGCAAAGTGGGAAGGGGTAATGATGAAATGAGAGTTTGAGAAGTAAGGATACAGTAGTATTTTGGATGCAGGTTCTTTATGGAGAATAACAATAATCATGCAGAATATTATATTCATAAAGTAGCAGGAACTATTCTAAAAACTATGCTAACATGGGAATGGAGAAAGGAACTTTTATGGGTAGGAATGACTGCAAGTAAGGATGTAGAAAATAGGAAATACATAGCTAAAATTTAATGGAGTAAATTAGCAAAAGAACACAAGTATTAGGAGCAAATAACTAGACAAAAGGGAAAATTAATAGAATTGGGTATGGCCAAGCAGAAGTTTGGACTACAGGTTAGAGACTGGCTTTCAAACCAGGCATTGATAATGGAGTATAGGCAAAGTGAAACTGATAGAGGAACATTACTTGAAAGACCTGCACTGATACACTTTTTAATTGAATCTAGAACAGAAGTAGCTGTTAAACAAAAAGATAACAAGTAGGATATAAAATATTGCATGATGACTATAACAGTTAGAGAAGGTTAGAAAAGACTGAGGATGGAGAATGGAAAGGCAATATACAAAAGGAGAATATTAAGATAGCTGTATGGGTCCCATGCATGAAGCAAAGTCCAGAAGGCTTAGGGTTTTTGCTTGGAAGCATGTGCACATGTGTTTTATACCTTGGGCAGACGGAAAATAATTTTTCCTCATGTATATAGCAAATGCTGGAGGTGTGATGGGAATGGTTAACATGTTTTTTGACTATAATAAGCTGACAGATTTCAACCCCCCCCCCCCCACAGAAAGCAATTTGCCTGAAATTTTGGAGGACCGAATGATTGTAACTAAGGAAATTATACTTTTGAACTGGGATATATGGTTTGACTTGCCCAGACATGTTAAGGGCTTACTAAGTTTGATACTAGTGGATGCCCAGAAAGCAATTGCTAGAAAATGAAAATTTAAACCAACTGTAATTGAAGTACTGAGTATTGTAAAGGAGATAAAAGAACAAGAGATGCGAGCTTTAGAAAAGGGGAAACCAAGCTACATATAAATAAATGGAATTTTTGGGAGCAATACTCGCAGAATAATGTTCAGGAGGAGAAGGAGTGAAATATAAGGGAAGACAGGAACTGAGCAGTATACAAAACGTTGGAGTGAATTATTATTGTTAAAATTAAAGCATATATGTAAAATGTATTGTGTGCATACCTCTGTCATTTCTACAGTGTAAAATTTTAATAAAAGTGTTTTTAAAAAGCAGAACTATATTGCCTGCTATTATTACTGTTGCCTTATTTGATTTTTCCTTAGTACTTTCCAAATTTCCGTGTTCTTTGTGATACCACAATTGCCTTTTTGTGCCTTTTGTACTCTTAAAATCTATATCCTTATTTATCACCTTATGTTTATGATCAAACACCCAGTTATAATCCTCTACAGCAGACCATTAGATTACATTGCCAAGGCTATTCATTTTCTGGAGTTAGCTGTAGCTGGCAGTAAAATTACACTACCTCATTTTTGCTATTCTGCTCTTCTCATATCTCTTAAGTGCCCCAGATTTTATAGACTTTCACTGATTTTGCCTGATATTTTTGTTGTGCCCATCACCAAATTACCAATTTTCTGAAAAATATATCACTGAGGATTACAGTCAGTTAGCTTATGCCAGACATTAACATTTAAGTATTATTATTTTTTTTTATATTAGAAAATGCACCTTGATGCAAAAGATGTTAAAGGAGAACTGCACCCACAGACTCAAAAACATGTTTATTTTGTCAGAGTTTGGTGTTTCCTACATTTTAACATCACTCTGGGACTATTTACAGATTTTTAAATATTTTTATATGTAATTTCTGAGTCTGACCACATGGGGTCTAGCATCTTGAAGTGATCCTGATTGTTAAGTCTGCCTCTAGATATCCCACAATGCAGTGCTTGTCTGTAAAAATTACATTACACAGGCCTCTTTATTCCTAAAGCTCCTATCACTGTATTGATTTTACATGCATACACTACTGTCTTTCAGTCAGTTAGTTTTAAGTAACATTTCATGCCGTTCAATCAATACTTAAAACACAAACAGTGCAAATGCCACAGAACAGACTTTCAAAATGCTTTTTACTGCTGCTTCTTTTAAGAATGGCTAAATGCAGTCTTTTGTGAAGCCTGAATTGTACTATTTTGACTCATCTCCCATCCCCTTTCACACCTAACTTCCTCAGCTGTCAATGTGCTAAGGGTAATTTGAGCTGTTACCTGCTGTGAGTGACAGATCAAGGCAGGAGTCTTGACTCATGTGCTGTTTCCTTGTTCTAGCCTTTACTTTCTGTATGGGTAGGGAAAGGACCAGGGAGCTGTGACATCACAGCATTGGTGGGTTTTTAGGATGGTTGTGGTGATGTCAGTTTGGGGAGGGAATTGGCCAGAAAACTACCTGTATTCATTGGCTTTGATGACATCTATGAATTGGAGACTGCAGCAAACTAAGGTTGCCACCTATCTGTTTTTTTTCTGGACTATCCAGAAGTCAAACCGATTATCCGGTAGTTGGGAAAACACTGTACAAACTCTGGTATTATGTTCAAAAAAAGGAAACAGACCATGAGAGTTTGTTAAATTGGCTGACTTACTATGCTTTTTTACAGAAAAGCATAGTAAATTGGTTGAAAGCAGGCACCAAGAATGGAAAAAGAGAGTGTTCATTGTCAGCTGATGCCATAGCAACATCACAAAATGGGTGGGGCGTGAACAGGAGAAGAGGTGGGAATGTGTGGTGTTACAGGTGATGTGAGGGGTCTGGCCTTAATCCAGTTTTAGCCACAACAAAAGGTGGCAACCCTACAGCAAGCTTTTCCGAGGCGGGATAACATTTTTTTGAAAGTGAAACCAGTATGCTAAGGTACTGTTTTGTTGGAGAGAAACATATGATTTAAAATATTTTAAATGCTGTATTGTTGTTTATTCATAGCAGGGACTGTAAATAGGGAGTAAAATGACAGAGAAGTTGAGCATTTTAATAACAGAATCCCGTTGTTGTCCTTTAACATTACACTCAACCAGTCAGGAGCAGATTTAAACAAAATCAGGAATACATTTTGAAAAAACATCAGGGACAATCAGGAACAATTTTAAAATATTAATACTATTAATTTGAGACATTGGCAGAATAAGAGAATGTGAATTAATATACATTTTCTGAAGTAAAAGAAGTCTATAACTCTTAATTATTGTCATTATTTATTGAATGCAATTTACCAAGGCAAGTACAAATATGACTCAGTCATTGTCCACGCTGGTGTGAATGACCTGAGATGTACCTCTTTGGACTACATGAAAAGAGACATAAAGGAGCTCTCTGAACATGTAGCCCAGGCCGGTATGACCCTGACCTTGAGTAGCATCTTACCCTCACCAAGAATGATGCCACAATATGAAGACAAGATGATCAATTTCAACAATTGGCTTAAGTACTGGTGTCATTCAAAGGGGATCCAATGCTTGTCAGCTTGGGATGATATGCTCAACAAGCCATGATGCTTCGCTAGGGACGGCTTGCACCTGTCATCCCTGGGCTTTCGGATATTGGCAAAGGCTCTTGCTACCCCCATAGTGCCTTTTTTAGGCAAGGCTCAAAAGACAAACCCACCTCCATAGGTATCACAAGGGATAAGAAACTAAGAGTAATGCTACTCAACGCCAGAAGTCTAAACCTCAAGATGCACGCACTCAAAACTCTCCTTAGCATGGAGAACATCGATATCTGTGCAGTAACAGAAACCTAGTTCAGAGCTCCCAAGAGCACCCCAGCACTACCAGGTTATACCTCATACCATGCTTTTCAGCCCCAAAACTTGGACCGAACCACAAAAGGAGGGGGAGTATTGATATTCATCAAAGATACCCACACCTCCAGGTTGGTGGCAAAGCACGAAGCATCAGAGACTATCCTTGTGCAACTAACAGTGGGTAAAACTGCCTTCCAGTTTATAGCCTGCTACAGACCACCCTCCCAAACCCAGGAACCCCACTCGGCCTTTCTGAGAACACTGGAAAATATGAAGGTCTCTCCAAACACCATTATATTGGGCGACTTCAACTACCCAAACATAGACTGGGAACATTACTCTAGCTCCAACACCCTAGCCCAAAGGTTCCTAGAATTTATAAACTCAAATGCTATGGAACAACTTGTTACCACTCCCACAAGAGGGGAAAACATACTGGACCTGATCATCACCAACATGGGGACTCTATGCTCCAGACCAGAAGTGTATCCCTCACTGGTAAGATCAGACCATAAACTAATCTCACTGGATATTCACATCCCGACCCCACCCCCTGCCCAAAAAACCACAGTGAAAAACTTCTCTAAAGCAAATTTCACACTTCTCAAAACCAAGGTGGAATCCTTCAACGCTCCCGGGCCTGTGAAAAATACGGCCCAGACTGCAGAATCCTTTATAAACACATTCTATGAACACCTTCAGGAATGCATGGATCATGCGATCCCAAATAAAACCAAGACCCAATCCTCCAAAGGCAGACGTCCTGTCTGGTGGACCCCAGCCATAAACAAACTATACAATAGAAGGAGGAAGCTACTAAATGATAGAGCAAAATCCCAAAAAGGGAAGGCATCACTGATCAGTATTAGCAAAAATCTACGGGCACTCATAAAATTGTCTAAGGCCAGCTTCGAGAGAAAAATTGCACAGGACACTAAGGATAATCACAAGGCTTTCTTTAGTTATGTTAGGAACCTGGGTGGTAATTCCCAGATATGCTCAGAATTAGTCCAAAATGACAAAAAATACACTGAACCCATAGACATTGCCAACATCCTAGCTGACAAGTTCAGCACAAACTTCTCCCCCCCTCCCCACCAAAAGGGCAAATATCTATCCCAGCAGAGTGCTGCCCCCATGACATCTCAGATGCTCAGGTAAGAGTCGCCCTCTCCAAAGCAAAAAACACAGCATCAATGGGACCAGATGGTGTCCTGGGCTGTGTCCTACATGAACTCCAAGAAGAGCTAAACCCAAACATAAAACTACTGTTCAATCTCAGCCTTACTACAGGATATGTGCCCAAAGAGTGGTGTACAGCAACAGTGGTCCCTCTCCATAAAGGTGGTGCCTCAATGGATCCTGGAAACTATCACCCCATAAGCCTGACTAGCTTGGTCTGCAAAGCTATGGAAAGGATCATCATGGACCTCATAAATAAAGATATTGGGGACCTACAGACACTGGATCCTACCCAGTTCGGCTTTGTTAAGGGCAGATCCTGCCTCTTAAACCTGGTTGATTTCTTTGAAACAGTCACCAAGGCCATTGACGAGGGGAAGGTGGTCCACACAGCCTACCTGGACCTCGCAAAAGCCTTCGATACAATACCCCACTCTGGCATTATAGATAAGCTCACCAGCTTAAATATAAACCCCTATGTCACTAGATGGATTGCAAACTGGCTCAAGGACAGAACCCACATGGTTAGAATTGCTGGAGCCATGTCAGACTCCAAACCAGTTACAAGTGGTGTCCCACAAGGCTCAGTCCTGGGACCTCTCTTGTTCGGTATATATTTCTCGGAGGTACAGGCCAACACGGAAGGACTGTGGCTGACCAAGTTCGCAGATGACTGCAAACTGGGTGCCATAATAGACTCTCCAGCCGACACAAGCATCCTCCAAAAGGGCCTCATAGAAACAGATAACTGGTGCCAGAGCCATGGCCTCAAGCTAAATGCCAAAAGTGTATAGTCATCCCCTTTGGCAAAAACAAAGTGCCCACAAATTACCACATAGGTGGTAATCCATTAAGTACAGAAGAAGTAATTAGGGACCTGGGGACCCAAGTTGATAGCAATCTCTCATTTGACAACCACGTGGCCAAAGTGGTTAGAAAAACATTTTATATAGCCCACCTAATCATGAAGGGATTCACATCTAGATCAGGGGAGGTCATCGTGCCTCTTTACTCATCCCTCATCAGGCCCATAATTGAGTACAATGCTCCTTTTGGGATGTACCTTACCAGACACCTGCAGCAACTGGAAAGACCCCAAAAGTACCTCACCAAGAGGATCAAAGGGCTCAAACAGATGCCATATGCTGCCCGGTTAAAGAAACTCCAGCTCTACTCAGTGGCATACTGCCTGTTCAGAGGCGATCTGTGCCTGACATATAAAGCCATGTCCAACCCGGAATTAATGGACATGCTGCACCTCAGAAAATCCAAATCCCATCGAGCTACTGGCTCGAGAGACTTGAACCTCAGCACTGAAATAAATAGGACATGCTGGAGGGACAGATTCATAACCCAGAGGCTCCCTTCACTCTGGAATAAAATCCCAGTCCAGGTTAGGCAGAGTCCCTCATTGACTCTCTTCAAGAGGAATCTTGATGAGTGGATGGGCGATCGTAGGTTTACCCCGGGTATCACTTCTGTGTCACTGTTAGACAGAGGCACAGTATACTAGCCTCGAAAAAGGGCATAGCAAAATAAATTTAAAATGGGTGGCGAAAGCCAAACACATTCTGGCTAGGCTTATAAATGCCCTAGGGCAGATAGCCTAGTATGAACCTATGAACCTATGAACCTATGAACCACCTGTGCTCCAAAAGTCACCAGTTTTAGCCAGGATTAAGATGGACAGATCTAAAATTTGAGTCAAAATTAGAGACATCCCTGAAAATTAGGGACAATTAACAGGTACGCATATTATTGCCTTTTTAAATAAAACACTGTGTACAGTTAGTCAGCAATACCAGACATTTTAGTTTCATGTACTTATTATTATTTAGAAAATGCATGTTAATAAAAAAAACACTGTTCCTACTTTTCTTATCTCTCTCTCCCACACTTCTCTCTCTTTCTCATACTTTGATTCTTTCTCTCACTCTCTGTCATAATGTCTTTCTTTCCCACTCTTTATCTCTATCTCACTGTCCTGCTCTCTTTTTTCACACCCACTCTCCCATACTTTTCTCTTATTATTTCTGTCTCCCCTTCTGGATCTTATTCATTCTTTCTCATTCTCTCCACAAGTCACTGCCAATACTTACCACCTCTGAAGAATGATGGTGCAGTCCTGTAGCAGATAATCCTGGTCTGGTTAGCAGCAAAGGATATAACAGTTGACTAGCTTGCTTCAGGGCACCTTCCACATGCCCAAACTGTGAGGCAGCTCGAGCACAATGCCTTTCAAAGTTTTAATACTGCTAATAGTATACTTTTCTGAGGCTTTTGAGAATTGACAGTTGAGTTGTGTTTTCCTTTGCTGGTCAGATTAGTTCCTTTTGGGAAAAAAACTTCTAATTTCATAATTTTGTTGGTGTTTTCTTTTTACTTTCCTCTTCAGAAAAGTTATTTTAAAGCTAGGACTGTTGTGCTTTAACAGACTGTCTCAAGACTGTAAAGTACTTTTAAATGGAGCACTCATTTTTTCGGTCAGTTTAAAAGTAGTGTAAAGTAACTGAAAACACTTTTTCTGTGGATAAATTGTATTTATTTTACTTTTGTGGGTCTGGCATAGTGTTTTAAAGTGCTTTTTTCTGTCAAACTCTCCAACTATAGACCTACTATCACCACTTGCCAAAATCATGGAAAAATGCATACATTAACAATTTATTGACCACATCCTCCAAAATAATCTACTAACTGACTGTCAACATGGTTTTAGACCATCCCATAGTACCACCACTGCCCTCCTATCCTTTATGGACTGTATAAATAAACATTGTAACAATAACATGCTCTCCTCTGCACTATTTATTGACCTATCTAAAGCTTTTGATATGGTTAACCATCAAATACTTCTCAACACACTAAATTCATTCTTACTTGACACACAAGCTCTACAATGGTTCAAGTCCTACTTGGACAATAGACAGCAGGCTGTCCTGTGGGACAACAACCTATTCAAACATTTCCCTATTACCCTTGGTGTCCCTCAAGGATCGATCCTGGGACCCCTACTTTTCTCCATATTCATTAACGACCTTTCCACTATATTACCTCTACCCACCTGCATACAATATGCAGATGACACCACTTTGATTTGTAAAGTTTCCACCTCATCTGAACTGCACTCCCATCACCCAAACAGTATTTAACCTAGTAGAAAACTGGTTCCAACAACATCGTCTACTCCTAAACGCCAAGAAAACCAAACTACTACTCTTCACTCCTACTATAAAATCCACTCCAATACATTTCTCTATTACATCCATCGATGGCACAATCATAGCTCCTGACCCAACTACCAAACTCTTAGGTGTAATAATTGATAACAATCTCAACTTCAACTCACATATTAATGCTACTATTAAAACTGTAAACAGAAAACTTGGATCCTTGTATAGGATAAAACCCTTTCTCACCCCAGATGCTAGAGCTACTATTGCCCAGACCCATCTGATCTCCACCCTCCTCTATGCCTCACCTATTTTTACTAATCTTTCCAAAAGCAACATAAACAAATTGATTACTTCTTATAACAATATTGCCAGGTTTGCTACAGGGTCCCCATTTAGAGCTCATCACTGTCTAAATCTCAAACTTCTAGGTTGGCTAGAACTAAATAACCAACTACAATTTCAACAACTCTCCATTACCCATAATATTCTATACCAACCTAATAATACTCCTATTGTCAAAAACCTCATCTCCCCCTACACAAATCTTACTACCCTTCGATCTGCAAATAAACTACTGGTAACCATTCAGAAATCCCACAATAAGGCAGGTAACTCTCTTTTCTCAAACTCAGTGGGGAAGATTTGGAACAAGCTTCTCAGTAAACTGACATTTCTCTCATCATTACCACTCTTTAAAAAACAACTAAAAATTCAACTAAAATTACAATGGCTATGTCCATGTACTAACCCAGACTACCCCCCCCCCAGTATTACCTTTTTCTAGATCTCTCCTCCCCTCACCTACCTTGCTGAATTTAGTAAATTCATCCTCTCACTCCTCTCTTTGTAAATTATCTAAGACTTTCTCATGGTAACATTACTGTATTTTTGCCTTGCTAAACATTGTATGCATCCACAGTAGAATTTGGTTTCTGTATAAATCAACTTGTTGAAGGATATTTTCAAGTTTATGTATTTTAGATTTTTTTTTTAACTTTTTTTTTTAACTTTTTGTCTGTCTCATATATATGTAGATTATAGTGGAGTTTATCTCCCCGGGCCTCTACTGAAAATGGACATGTATCCAGTTAGACTAGCCCGGTCAACAAATGTAAAATAAAATAAAATAAAATAAAAAAGGTAACCTTTGAGGACTGATAGTGTTTACCAGCAGTTATTCCTTGTCTTTCCTGGGAAGGAGGAACCATTTTTGGCTTGACCACAGAACAGACTATCAGTGCCACTGTTGGTCCTTCTTCCAGCCACAAAAAGGAAAAAATAAGCAAACAGCCTTTGCCACCATGCTCACAGTCACAAGCATTATGCATCACATAGATTCTTTTATACATTTATTATCAATCCAGCATTAGATATTTTGATCAATTCCTGCCTTCCCTTAAACCTCACTCCTCCTCCTCCATAACATTATTCTCTATGATTTGTTTCCATAATTTCCATTTTTTCCACGTAATTTGCTTCTACCCTTTTCTAAAGATCATGATTCCAGTCCTTTTACCTCTGTTACAATATTCACGACTTCAAATACAGTTGGTTTAGACTTTGATTTCCATTTTCTAGTTGTTTTTTTAGCGGTCACCAGAATTAAGCTTAATAAGGCCTTACTATGTCTAAACAATTCAGATCATGTATTCCAACTCAAATAAAATAAAATAATTTCCTTAGTTGCACCCATTTGTTGACCCAATATTTTTGACAAAGTACTTTGTAGGAAATTTTTAAAGTCTGTCATCTCACTACACTCCTAAAACCTATGTTCCCATTTATCTCTCCATCACACCTCCAACATTTGCTATTTTTGGAATCTGCTTGGGGTACAAAAATGCAAACTCTTCCAAGCAAAAATCCTAATTCTTCTAGACTTTATTGCACATTCGGGAACCATACATATGTCTTCCCATTGTTTTCTTGTGAATTGCTTATCCAGTTTTTCTTCCCAATCTTTTCTAATCTCTTCTGTTTGATTCCTACATTTATTGTGCATTATTTTATATGCTATCCCCTTTTTAGCAGCTGCTTCTGTTCTAGATTCAACTAAAAACTCTATACCAGAGTAGGTCTTTCACTTAGGATTTCCCTATACCTTTTTCTTTGCCTGTACTTTGATATCAATCCCTGATAGGGAAGGCAGTCTCTAGCCTGCAGTCCAAATGTCTTCTTGGCATCTTCTCATTCTATTACCTTCCCTCTCTAGTTATTATTTAATCCCAGTAGCTTTGTTCCTTTGCCACTTTTCTCCAGTAAAGTTCAGTCTCCTTTTTCCTATTCTCTGGAGTGTGCCTCTATCCACCCTGCAGTGTTCTACTATTTCCAACTAATGTAAACCATGAAAAGTTAAACAGGGTCTAAACACTCTTCTCCTTTTTGACCATGATCTATTAGTAGGAACAGCAGCATAGACTTGAGCCTGTTGCACATACACATGCAGAAGATCAGCAGCAGCCCCTAACATTCTTTCAGTGTAGTGTAGTGTAGTTTCCGTGACTGTATTCCAGTAGGTTTTGGAATGCAAGGGCAAAACCTACACTGAGTATACACGATTGCTTTATAGCTTGTTGAACAGCTCTGCCCATCTTGGATTGGATGATTAGGATACAGTTCAGCTGCTTATGTTGTAATTAGTATGCCACAATGTTTACTGGGTTTGCGTGGCTCTTCGCACCATGTAGAGCCAGTTACTGAATACAAAGTAGCACTCTATCATGTGCATGCCGTGCAGTGGCATGCACGTGGTTTTAGTGAGCCATGTAGGGTTTGTTGAATTTATCCCAATGACTTTTAAACAGAATGTGTGGCTAGAATGAAAAAGAAAGGTCAGCAGCTGTGCTGCTACATCTTTTACTTTTAATGTCCCCATAACGCTCCTGTACCCTTACCTTAAACTTTCTACTAGTCTCATCAATGCAAAATTTATTGCGGGAGCATTTAAGGGAATAAAATCACATTCTGGGAATGATACATAAATAGTCCAGTAATAATAAATCAAACACCATAATTAAAACCTAGAACAATATACTGACAAGTAGAATTGCTATTACAAGGATAAGTACCCCAGTTAGAAGGGGTTTTATGCATAATTCCATTAACCGAGGTAGAAAACTGTGCAGAAAAAAATCATCAATACAACACTAGACTAGTGGTGGTAAGGCATACCTCTCAACTGTAAAGATTTATGCAGAATAACCAGACTTTTGCCTAATATTTGTGGTCTGCTCCTCATAAAATGTGCGGTTTTCTGGAAAATCATGAAGGAAGAAAGACTGAAGTCACTAAATAAAGACATCAGTTTCAGACTTTATATCCTTCAGAAAATGTATGCCAATGCAGGACCTATTATTCTTGCAGCTTTCTATGTTTATATCAGCAGTATTTAAAACCTGTCCTAATTTTTGGGCCCCCAACCCCATTATTTTTATCTTTGTCCTGATTTCTTGTGCTAAGAGGTTGAAAGGTATGTAATATTGTTATAGGCTGGTGAGGAGTATTATGTTGGCATGCATTTATATTCCACTTAAAAATGCTATTATGGAGCTTTGGAGAATTTGGGGAGAAATAATACATTTTCTGTGTGGAATGTTATTTATGGATGGTGACTGGAACCTGATTTGCAATGGTGAGAATCTATCAATGGGACCTAGAAGGAAAAATATAACAAAGAAGGGTAAATCTCTGAAGAAATATATAAGAATGTTTGAGTTTAGCAGTAGAAACCCAGACAGAATGTATGCATTATTCCTCAAGGTACAATAACAGGAATAAACTGGATAGAAATTTTATTTCACAGGAACATGTGCATTTAATCAAAAGCTTTGAAACACATGCATTATCTATTTCAGATCATGCTTCAATAAAAAATGAGATAAAGAGTCAGGGTAATGACACAAAAATGTCACACTGGCACATCCCTACTTATCTGTTTGAGAAATAGGAATTTAAGGAATAGGTAGTGGAAACGATTTGAGAGTCATTAGGGAAGACAGAAATTTCTTCAGAAGTGAGAGTTAATGTTGGATCTCAGTCAAAGTGGAGACTGCAGAAATAGCCAACAAACATCAAAACTCCAGGACATTAATGAATATGAAATTATGTATAAAACATACTTTTGCAGGGGGCAAACTTCCCTGCATATCTATACCCCCATTGCAATTATATATACCAACTCTGAGATCTCACTGCAACTGGGAAAGGGCAAAACCCCATTCTCCACTGTACTGTGATCACAGAGTTTCAATGTTTCCGATTTAATGTTTTGTATGTTGACTTTTCTTGCAGTTGACAAATTAAGGTAGACCCCCTAGTGACAGGAATAAAATGAAAATTGTGTTTAAGAAGATGGTAGAAATAAGAGTGAAAGAGATACAGAAAAATAGGAATTATTTAGAGGAATTGAATAAGGTTAAAGTATAAAAGAAAAAAATGTAAAAACAGCTTGGAACACCATGTAACACTTTTATTAGAAAATAAAAAAAACAGAGTAAGCACAGAGTATGAAGAAGTGTGTTAAACAACATAGCTGAAAGTGTTTCTGCAGTTTAACACCATAGATGAAAGTGTTTCTTAAGTTTTTTTTTTTTTATTCTAATAAAAGTATCACTTGGTTGGTGGTCCAAGCTATTGCATTTCCTTTTTTTTTCTTTTATTTTGTTTGGTTTTACTGCAGCCAGTTTGGCACATTTAGTTTGTTTCAATGGTTAAAGTATTGTAGAATAAGGGGAATCTCACAGAATAAGAAGAGGAGCAATTGCAATGTGATAAAGGGAAAATAAGGGATTGTTTGGATAATATGCATGAGTTTACAAAGGCTGCTGTTAACTGATATAGCAATAACCCACGCCTGGGTGTGGGTAATGCTAAATTTACCCACGGTTGGCGTGGTTTGGTCCCGAGGCCGAGGACCAAACAAAGCCAACCGTGGGTAAATTTAGCATTACCCACACCCAGAAGTGGGTTATTGCTATTATACCATGACATCATTTAAGAAAAGAAACTATTACTTTTCTTAAATAATGGCATAGTATAATGCCTGTTTACTGCCCTTCCGCAGACGTCTGGCATCCGCGGCAGTTCTGATGTACTGCACGCCTGCGCAGTACATCAGAGCTGTGGCAAAGCAACGGAGAAAGCAAGATCTCCGTTGCTTTTAGTGTTTTGCTATGTTAAATGAGTTTAACATAGTGAGACAGTTTTAAAATAAGCAACGGACATCTCCGTTGCTTATTTTAAAACTGTCTCGCTATGTTAAACTCATTTAACATAGCGAGACACTAAAAAAAAGCAACGGAGATCTTGCTTTCTCCGTTCAAAACACTGTCTCGTTATGTTAAATGGGTTTAACATAGGGAGACAGCTTTAAAATAAGCAACGGAGATCTCCGTTGCTTATTTTAAAGCTGTCTCACTATGTTAAACCCATTTAACATAGCGAGACAGTGTTTTAAAAAAACGAGTTATACTAATGGAAAAAAGTCCGGGCAACCGGACCTTTTTCCATTAGTATAACTCGATTTACAACGGGCACGCTGGCCAATCAGCGTGCACGTTTTGGGGGGATCATGGTATAATATTTGATATTCACTTTCAGAGCACAGATACTTTTAGCAGAATGACTTAGGCAACAGAAAGTAGAAAAGGATGTTGCTAAGCTAAGGGAGGCTAAAGCAAGAAAAATCAGCAGATGCAAATAGTTATTTATGAGGCGCATTGGCCAATCCTGATTATTCTTCAGTGCATACCTTAATTTTACATTTGCTGTTGAAACTGAGCGCTGTACTGCTCTGTTTGTGGTAGAAACTCTAGCAAACACTTGTTTGCTACAGTTTACCAGAAGAAATAACTTTTTTTTCTCTTCACAGGATGGCACCAGGCCTAATTATGTCTAGCTACACCTCTGAGAAAATAACCAGAGATCCAACAGAGATATTTTAGATTTTTTCATTTCATGAAAATTTGTATAAAGCAGAGCAGTGTGGAAACCAAGAAAAGGCAAAAATGGAAGTATTTATAGAAGACTTGATTATGCCAAGGTTAGAGTCAGTTAGAGGCAACATTTCTCAGAAATGTTGGGGGAGCAAATGGTTGTAACTAAGCACATGATTCTTTTGGGTTGGAATATAGGATCTCTATTGCCCAGCCATGCTAAGAACTTACTAGATTTAATACCATTTGCTGCCAAAAAGCAATTATTAGAACATGGAAATCAAAGTCTAGACCAACGTTAACTGAAGTACTGAATATTGCGAAGGAGATAAAAATAAATGTAGGATCTTTAGAAAAGACAAGGAGCAGATTACACAGAAATAAACTGAATTTATAGGAAGAATGCATACAGAATAATGTTCAGGAAGAGGAGTGAGATTTAAGTGAAGGCAGCAACTGAGCATTTTATGTAACGTTGGCGTGAATGATAATTGTTAAATATATGTGCAATGCATGAAGCTGAAAAAAAATGTTTGCTATGGTTTGTTTATTTTTCTATTAGTGTGTGTGTGTGTGTGTGTGTGTGTGTGTGTGTGTGCCATGTCATTGTATGCAATGTAAGAATTTAATAAAGGTGTTAGAAAAAGAAAGGAAAGAAAAGAAAAACAGCCAGACTTCTACCTCTGTTATAAGAGATCAGTGATTCAGAACATAAAGACTGGGTTTCATAGAGATGTACTGTGCACCAGGATAAGATTTATGCTGCACAGAGACAAAGCACGGCAGCATAAGGTACAAGTGAATATTTAATTGTGCATCTGAGCAGACAGCTGTGAACTGATGAAAAAGGAGAAAAGTGCTAAAAAAGCCATAAAGCAACCATGGTGGGATAGTGCAAAACGTTGTAGAGCAATGGAGTAGCCATGCACCAGTGAGAATCAGTTCATGAGATTAAACAGCAGGACACAGAGTGAGTTGGAGTATGTTGGAAAAGATCATCAAGCATCGCATAATAACAATCTGCAGCATAGTGTAAACACCTACTGTTCAGTCTCCAGCCTCTTGGACACTTACTGATGCCATGAAAAGGGAGAAAAGCTGAGTATAGGGCAACAGGAAATAGAAGAACACAGCAAGCAGAGGTGCATACAGAAAGTAAGTGTAAAGGAAAAGCAGGTGGGGGAATGCACAGTATTTTTGTTGGTGTGTGTGTGTGTGTGTGTGTGTGTGTGTGTGTGTGTGTGTGTGTGTGTGTGTGTGTGTGTGTGTGTGTGTGCGTGCGTGCGTGTGCGTGCGTGTGTGTGTGTGTGTGTGTGTGTGTGTGTGTGTGTGTGTGTGTGTGTGTGTGTGTGTGTGTGTGTGTGAAGAATGGTACCCCACATTCAAACCAACACAAAACAGTACAGACAAACAGCAGTAGATATGTACACGCTAGGAGGAGGAGACTTGGATTGGACAGAGGGTGGTCAAATGATTATAGGGAGAAGGTGGAAAATACATGAAGATTGGGTTGAGGAACAGCAGTATGGGAGCACCTCTGCATGCTGGGTACCAGCTGGCAAAGAAGGATATCAGTGTGAGATGGGTTAGGGTGACCAGTGATAGGGACCATACATCCCTTTGCTAGCCTGATGGCAGGTTCCTGCCATTCAAACAATTGTAATGTGCTGCAGGAGGGCATGCTAGTAGCTACCCAGCATGCCATTGCACTAGCAACAACTTTCCACACCTCCTGCCATACCGATGGCTAGGCCATTGTAGGAGAATGATCTGGACCTGATTGGGAGAGGTTAGACCCCCCCCCATGGCAAGTCAATTCCACCCTCTCACCCACCACAGCCACACCCATAAGTACGTCTGGCGCCAGTGATGACAGCTGACTTGCCTGTAGCTCAGTGGTCTCATCATGACTTGCAACAGGGAGACACAATGGAAAGTACGGTGTAGATGAAGTTGTTCTATAAATGGTACAAGTGCTATAGTGCAAGTTAGTAAGTGCTATGCAAGCCAACCAATTTATGCCAAAAGTCTCAGCTGCCTAGCCATCTCCATAGTCAGAGGGGGATAAGGCCCTGACTATGACCCAGGTGACCCAAATTTAATTGTTGTTTGGACACCTGCTGGTGATGGTGTGGGGGAAAAGATGACTGACGTGGTTTTGCTGACTAGCCTCTGCTTTGGGTTGGGAAAGATATGAGAGCTATCTCTCTTTGATGAAATTGTCTTAGACTCACAGTTGTTGTGTGTTCACCAACCATTCATCAAAAAACAGTGTTGGATGCCTGACTACCCACCCCCCTACTGCAGGATCATAACCAAAGTAAAGGAGAAGACCAACCTGAAAATAAATAAGCAATAACATTATTCTGCAGTACTTTCCATTAAAACTATTATCAGCAATATACCCACAGCAGTATTGGATGACTGACTACCCTTCCCCTACATCAGGATTGTAACCAAAGTAAAGGAGAAAACCTGTCAGAAAAAATAAATAAGTAATAACATTATTTTGCAATGTACATTGCTTCTATATTAAATGTATTATTGCCTAGCTGGTTACCGGTGTGCACACAAAACAGGATGCTACAGTTAAAGGCTCCTCCCTTTTTTTCCTATATATTTTTGGTTAGTCAACTGATTTTTGCAAATTCTACCTAGTCACTAATCTAAAGGATATAGCTGCTCTTAAAGTTTCTGTTTTGCTTTCTCATTGCCTAGCATGGAATTGTGCCTTTCTGGGTGGCTGATTGGTTCTCCTATATTAACTGATCTACCTGACTGTTTTTTCCCACTCCAGTTACCCTCACTATGCTTGGGCTCACTCTGTTCCTCTACCACCCCCAATTTCCACCCACCCCAATACACTTACATTTACATATAAATAACCACACCCCTTAACTCAGTTAACCAATCATGATACCTTTTTCCACTAGATAAATTACAAACCAATTACTCTACTCTACTCTTACAATTGACACTCTCTACACTAATTAAACCCTCTAACCCTCAGTAATAAAATTAATAGCAACAAGGATAGAACAAAATTAATACCGCCACCTTCATCAATATGCTAGACTTATATTGCAGTCTCCTAATTTTCCTCACAATAACTGCCCACTACACTTCTTATCATACTTTCTTAATGACCCATTCACCACCTATACTACCCTATTCCTACCCCAGAACATAATATTCAGAATTCTATCCTAATAGCACCATCCATTTACAACATAATTGTCAAACTTCATATATTATTCTCTCTCTTAAACCTTCCCCACCCATTTCCATCAAATATAATAAATTGATTACTAAATTTCTAAAATCTATTACACACATTGCATCCCAAAAACCTGGACCCAAACCTAATACAGCTCATTCAACCTCCCAACATGTCTCAACCTCAAAATTTCTTCAACACCCCCAGAAAAGGAGCTGACCTACTATTTAATATCAACATCAGAAGTATACTTAACAAGGTACAAGAATTACATGAAACCATAACTCTTTACTTACCAGACATTGCTATTATAACAGGAACTTGGCTAAAACCACACATTAGCATTAATGAAATTATACCACCAGGATATAATGTCCTTAGGTTAGACAGGTCAAACAAAAAAGGAGGCAGTATAGCTATTCTGCTCAAAAACAACCTCAACCTAGTACCCATTAATCAAAGTTCCCTAGACTTTAATAATGTGGAATACTGTTTACAAAACTAATAATTAATTCAAGAAAACACATAAATATAGTAGGAGCCTACAACCCCCCCCCGGTAATAATTTTAACACAGTTGAACAAATTCTCTAGTGGACATCACTCACCTTATTACAGGAAGCCATCATAATGGAGGATTTCAATATAGACTGGTATACATATGAACCTCTTAGACCTACCAACCACATAAATCTTAACAACTTTTCTCAGACAATTAAATCTCCTACCAGAGATGACAAATCATATAAGAGGCAGTCTATCCTGGACTGGAGACTTACTAATAGACCATTACACTCTCTACACTGTGGGTGTCTCCCAGACACCCTTAGTAACTACCTATTTACTCAGACATTGCATGAATCCATCTAAACTCAATATTTATTACTGTATTCTTAATAAAATACATTTCCCCCTACTGACTTCATGTGTACCCTAAAACACTGTACCTGGTCATCTCTCAAGTTCCTACCTCTAGAGGAAGCCACAGAGTTCTTAAATTCCACTTTCCTTAGAATATTGGATAATCTTGCCCTACCCAGGACAATAACAGTATAATCCAACTATGTACCCTGTTTAACCAAGGAAACACGATCACTACTAAATATAACAGATAAAGCTTGGGATAAGTGGAACACCAATCAAACCTCAATAAATAAACAGGATTATCTGGAACTATGCGACAAAGCCAAAAAAAAAAAAAAAAAACAAATCAGACAGAAGAAAATTTACCATTACACCAACAGCCAAACTAAACACCAATAAGATCCACAAAAATTCTGGTCTGCTATAAAAAAATTCTTCAACCAGGGCAAGCTAATATACCTTCACCATCAATCATCAACACTAAAGAAAGTATCAAAACACAATTCAACAAATACTTCACTGAAACCATCTTAGCCCTTACAAAGAACAACAGCTCTACACCTACTCTACCCTACTTAAAAACTATTTAGGATAAGAATACTTTTTTTTCCTTCCAGCCTGTTCCTATAGATACCATAAAAAAATCTAAAAAAATTAAGACAATAACACTAGCAGCTGATCAGCTACCAGCAGAATACTTACTCTCTGCTGAAGCCATCTACTACACTGTTTTAATTCTCATTAATTGCTCCATCTCAGAACAAAAAGTGTCCTCCATTTAGAAAATATCACATATTATCCCATTGCATAAAAGTGGTAGCTCAGCAGAACTATCCAACTACTGTCCTATTGCGATTTTACCCCATCCAAAATCTTAGAGAGATGTATTCACTCTCAATTACTTAATTACCTTTTAGCTAACAATCTTCTTTCTAATACTCAGCATAGTTTTCGGCCAAAACATAGCACTTCTACTGCTCTGATGGCTTTTACTAGCACAGTTAATCACCTTAGAAATTAAGGCAAACTAGTGTCATCTATATTTATTGACCTATCTAAGGCTTTCAGTACTGTTTCCCATAACAAATAACAGTTCTTTCCAATCTTAATCTTAGCCACTGTGCTATAACATGGTTGCAGGACTACCTAGCCAGACAACAGCAATCAGTTAAATGACAGCAAAATCTTTCCCCTCTCCTGCCAGTCACTCTAGGAGTACCACAGGGTTCCATCCTTATTTATTAGCAACCTACATACTGCTACCTCACAAGCTTCCCTGGTCCACTATGCAGACAATTCAACCTGAATTTGCACTGCTCCCACACTCCAACTACAACATATCACCCAACAGTCATTCCTAGAGGTAGAGTCATGACTATTTAATGCTCAACTTTTTCGTAACCCCAGTAAGACTAAACTTATACTTTTTCACCCCACAAAATCCAGTGACCCCCCTTCTTTTAGTATATTATCAACAAATGCAATAATTTCCCCAGTATCCCATACTCAAGCTTCTTGGAGTAATCATAGATAGAACATGAAATTTTACATCCACATAGCCCAGTCAATAAAAAAGTACATAAAACTTCGGATCACTACATAGATATAAAAAAAATCCTCACAAATAGCAAAAAAAAGCCACCATTGCTAGAACTCACCTAGTCTCTACTCTTCTCTATGCATCACCTATACTCACCAACATCAAGAAATAGGACATAAGCTTCCACCTGTCTTCAAGGTATTCTTTCCTGGAGGGACAAAATCATTTTTTGATGAAATGCATGCTAAGGAGAAAATACTAAAGTTTGTCCAACAAAAATTGAGTGATAAAAGGAGATTCTGCTTCTTGTTCGTCTGGTAATCAAAACCACACAGAGACTGTACATGTGAAATCTTTTCCAATATTTCAACGGAAAATGCTGGAGGGAAGAAAGGAAGCATGAGAGTTGACTAAAAGAATCGAACGTATGTTGGAAATGAAGCAGAGGCAGGATTTGGGTGATGAAGAACAGTAATAAAATAAGTATCTTAATGTGGGATTATGAGGCAATAATGATATTTGTGACATATGACAGAACATGAAATCTGGAAATACTGGACTTTTTCAAAATTTGTTTGATGTGGGGGGGGACTGTGAAGTATATGCCCTACTTCATGTCATTAATGTTCAGACAAATGTTTTGGGGAGGGGAAGAGAAGGGAGAATGCTAACTGTAAGTAAAGAAAACACTTTGGTTTTCTTTGCATGCTATTTTTAATTGTAATAGGGATTGTAAACATATGCTTTTTTCTTTTTCTTCCCCTTCTCTTTTTCTCTTGTACAGTTTTGAGAAATATAGCCAATGCAATGATCAAAAAACAAACAAAAAACAAAAACAAAGGGAGACTGGTTAAAAAGACATGGCAAAGTTCAAATTAATGTGCCTTTTTCATTCTTGCATGGGGAAATGACTGATTAAGGACCTTTGTTTTAAGAGGAAAAACAAGTTGCATGTAAGTATAATAAGTAGCATTTCTGCAGCTAGTCTTCATGTTTCCATGGAGACAATCTGATAAAGAGAAATTGCAGACAGTCTGGTGGAAGGGGATTGGCTGAGGGGGAAAAAGAACAGAGAAACTGGCTAGGACATAATGTTCTCTGAAAACAATCAGGGGTTTTCCCAGGTGTGACAGCTTTAAAGATAATGCAAAACCAATTAAACCCAAGTAAAGTTTTCTCATTTTAAAATGTATGGGAATATTAATATAAACAGGTGGTTTTGTTTTTTTCTTTTTCACGCTTCTCACTTTTTCTTTGTTCAGTTTTAAGAAATGTAGGCACTACAGTGAAAAAAGAAAAAAGAAAAGAAAAAGGAGGAGAGGAGGAGATGGGGGGAAGGGTCTGGTTAAGAGAGTGTGACAAAAGAACATTCTGTGTGCTTTTTCACCATGTTTGTGACTGGGTTAAAACACTAGGTGCTATCCAGTAACAAGTTTATTATTAAGCATGTAAATTAAAAACAATATTGGATATTTTAAGGCTTTTTTTCTGATAAATAAGGTACCCTTAGCAGTTTTGTGTCTGGTTTGCATGTCACTAGAAGACAATTTGATAAAGAGAAGTGGCTTGAAGAAAGTGCTTACTGAAAGCATTCAAGTGTTTTCTCAACTGGGGAAGCTAGAAAGACATACAAAATCAAATAACACTTATAGTACTAGTAGCACAGGCTGTACCATGCATCTTAGCATGACTAACCTTTCTTTTTAGTTAACTTTAGCCTGTCTGTGTAGCTATCAACGTAGAACTTATGTTCTTATTAGGAAGCAACAACTTCAATACTTGAAGATGTACATAGTTTTGTGTGTTATTATTAAGTTAATAGGTTTTAGGAGGGTTTTTTTGGGGGGGGTTGTTTATTCTGTTTGAGGGGCTTTCAAAAAAAAACAAAAAGTTATGTAAGACATGGCATAGGCACAAGTGGATATGACAAGAAACAACTGTATAAAAGACCAACCTGCCGAACAGTATATACATGTAACATAAAAGTTGGAACTAGACATTTAACAAAAAGTCAGTTATACAAAAAAGGTGGTAATAATAACTATATAAGACAATGATGCTTTCTGTAATGTCTTTCAATCTGAATGGTCTTACAGATAAACATAAAAAAGAAAGAGTAGTAAATTATATTAAAAAATGTAGAGTGCAAATAGCTATGCTACACGAGACATACCTGGAAAGAAGTGAACATGTGAATTTGATAAAGAAAGGTTTCCAGGATGGCTATTCAGCAGAATATCTGGGGCAAAGGAAAAGAGGAATACTTATATTAATTGCAAGAGGACCTCCAATAGTGATAGAAGAGGGGAAAAAGATAATAATGGAAGATACATAGTACTAAGGGGCTACTGGCTAGGGAGGAAGATTACACTGGCATGCATTTACATCCTCCATAAAACTGCTATAATGGAGCTTAAGAAAATTCTGGTAGAAGTAATCAGCTTTCAGCAAGGAATATTACTTATAGGTGGAGAATGGAATTTGGTTTGCAACAGGAGGGTAGATTTTTGAAGAAATTTATGAAAATGTTTGGCATGGAAGATGTGAATTCAATTCCAGGAGTTCAGAGTGAATTTACATATTACTCACCAAGGTATAAAAACTGGGCTAGGCTAGATAGATTTTATATCTCACAGGAACATATACACTTAACTGAAGGTCTTGAAATGCACCCAATAACTATTTCAGATCATGTGCCAATACTAACTAAAATAAAAATGCAAGGTTATGAAATAAAAATGAGACACTGGTGCTTTCCCACCTAATGGTTGAAAACAGAAGAATTCAAGGAATGGGTTTTGGAATTAATTCAGGAACTACTAGAGAAGATAGAATTTTCTTCTGAAAATATAGTTAGGGAGTGGGATAAAATTAAAGTGGAGTTTAAAACTAGGGTGGAAATAAATGAAATGGAGATATGGTTAAACAGTAACAAGAATTATTTAGAGGGATTGACAAATATGAAAGTATTGCAAAATAGAGGGAATCTCTCAGAACAAGAAAAGGATCAACTGCAGAATGCTAAACACTAAAGAAGGGATTACTTCAACAATATGCATGAGTTTAGAAAGATTGGTGTTAAGCAACTGATTTTATAATACTTCTAGAGCACAAAAACTTTTAGCACAGCAACTCAGGCAACAGAAAGTGGAAAGGGCTGTCACCAAGCTTAGGGAGCCTATAATAAGGAAGATAACAAAAGACCCTGTAGAAGTGTAAGAAACATTTTGGAACTTTTATGAAAGTTTGTTTAAAGCAGACAAAAATGGAAATCAAGAAAAGGTACAAATGGAAATGTTTATGGAATAATTAACTATACCAAGGTTAGAGGTAGATGAGGCTAAATTACTAACAGTTAAGATATGAAGGGATGAGATAAACATGCCTATTTATAACCAATCTACAGGAAAGTCCCCAGGAATAGATGGCATTGCATTGGAGGTTTGGAAGTTAGGAGGGAAAAACTGATAAAGATCTGGAATGTTTTGTTTAACAGTATTTTAAGAGGAGAAGTGCCACCATCCTGGAAGAAGGTGGTGGTAATGGTAATACTTAAAGAGGGGAAAAATATTGGATCCAGCTTCATACATACCCACTTCAATACAAAACCATGAGTATAAAGTGTTTATGTATAACATTACTAAAAAATGGCAACAATAATACCAAAATTGATAGATATGGATCAGTGTGGTTTTCTGGAGGGAAGACAAACATTTGACAATATTAACAGAACATTGATGATCCAGAGGGAAGTAGAAAATAAGAAAATACCACTTTTATTGATTGGTCTTGATGCATAGAAAGCATTTGACAGAGTAGACTGGGACATCATGAGCAGAGCAATGGAAGCATTTGCTTTCCCTGATACAATTATACAGTTGATTAGAAGAATACATGAATGATCTGAGGTGCAAATTAAGGTGGCTAGGGTCCTCTCTGATAATTTGTGCTTGAGTAGAGGAATCAGGCAGGGTTGCCCACTTTCCCCTTTATTGTTTGCATTATATTTAGAACCACTGGCAAAGAAAGGGATTCAGAAATTCAAGGATTTAATTGGTATGGTAGTCAGGAAAAGCTGGCCCTATTTGCAGATGATATTATTTTATACATGACAAAACCAGAAAAGGGACATTACAATGTTGTGGAACATTTTAAGACAGTTTCAAATCTTCTCAAGATACAAAATGAATACAGCTAAAACAAAGGCAATAGTGGTAAATTATGTACCCACACATAAATTGGTCCAACAATAGCCATATTTATGGGGACATGATAAACTGAAGTATTTAGGAGTATGAATTAGAAATGACTCTACTGTGGCAGTTAAGGATATGTGGGGAGAGACTAAACAGAAGATCATACAAAAATTAAGAAACTGGAAGCGTTGTTATATAGGCATGGATATTAAGATACAAGCCATTAAAGTCCTTTTAGTCTTATACACAAGTCAGGCATATTTTTATCAACCAGAGAAGAAGTTGTGGATGGCAATTAAAAAAGAGTTAAAGGTTTTATCTGGGAAGGGAAGACAGCAAGGGTCAAGTGGAATAAGCCGATTCTTCCAATAGGACAAGACAGACTAGGACTACCGAATTTGAGGGAGTATTTTAGAGCAACATAGTTAAGGCTCTTGTACATAGCACAAGCAGAAAACTATAATTCAAAGTGGAAAGGAATGATGCTGATATAGGGAGAAAGCTCAAGAAATAAGGAGTGATTAGGATTTTGGATGCAGGCTCTTAAGGAGAACAAGTAAAATCATGCAGAGTATTATATTCCTAAAATAGCAGGGAGTATTCTAAAAACCAAACCAGCACAAGAATGGAGAAAAGAGATGTTGCTGATAGGGATGATTGTGGTTAGGGATACAGATAATAGGCAAGAGGGGGCTGGAATTTATTGGAGAAAACTGACAAAGAAACTAAGATATTGGGTGCAAATAACTACAAAGGGAAAGGTAATAGAATGGAAAGAGGCCAATAATTTATTTGGACTGCAGGTTAGAGATTACCTTCTCTATTAAGGATTAATATCAGAGTAGATTATAGAAAAAGGAAAAGAAATAGGGGGCTACTTAATGAAGTACCAGCACCAGTAGAGTTTTTAATAGAATCTAGAACAGAAGCTGCCATTAAAAAAGGGATAATTAGTAAAGCATATAAAATACTGCATGATAATTATAAGAATCAATCACAAGAGCTTAGAAAGGATTGACAAGAGAGATTGGATAAGCATTTCACAAAGAGACAATAGGAGGATATATGTATATCTCACAAATATGCAACAAAGTCTAGAAGATTTAGGATCTTTGCCTGGAAGTGTTTAATAGGTATTTTTATACCCCAAGTAGACTCCAAAGAATTTTCCCTCAGGTGGATAACAAGTGTTGTAGGTGTGACAGGTAAGAAAGAGGTGACTGGGAACATATTTTTGGGAGTGTAATGAGCTGGCAGACTTTAGGGATTCCCTGCAAACTGCTCTGTTGGAGATACTGGGTGAGCAGATTGGATTGACTTAGGAGATGATTTTTTTTTAAGTTATGATACAGAATCAGAATTACATAGACATAGTAAAGCCTTGCTGAGTCTAATTATGGTGGCTAACAAAAAGCAATTATTAGAAAATGGAAATCAAAGTCTAAACCAACTTTACTAGAAGTAATGAATATAGTAACAGAGATAAAACAACTGAAACTGTGATCTTTAGAAAAGGGAGGGAGCAAACTACATAGGAAAATAGGAATTGTGGGAACAATATATACAGAGCAGGAGCAAGGTTTAAGAGGCAGGATTTGAATGAGCCATATAATGATTAACTGACAATGACTGGATAGATTATAAGTGATGTATAATGTTTGCAACTACAGTTGTTTCAATGGTGTCTGTGATGTATACTGTTTGCAACTAAAGTGGTGTCATGTTTGTTTCTCATTTGTATAAATGTAAGATTGCCTATGTCATGTGTGAAAATGTAATAAAGATGTTTGTTGGGAAAAAAAAAAAAGAAACAGGACTTAAGCAAAATAGTCACCATAAAACGCTGTCAAAAATGCCAATGTCCAGCTGATACAATCCAAACGGATAAGCCGATACTTCTTGATACACACTCACTGCTCTTAATCACTGAAATATGGTCAAAGGCAAGACGCCTCAAGCACTCCTCCTCTGCAGGGAAGTATAAATGTCCAGTCACCAGAATAAATTCCACTTTACTGCTCCAACACAGGAAATTGCAGTCACCAAACTCCGGTTAGGTAAAAACACAGCTTTATTTACAAAAAAGTGGCTTGCCCGTTAGGCTTTTTCAAACTTTACAAAGCTACTACTGGTAAAAATCATTTAAATAATCCTTCCTGCTCGATGATAGGTAGGTTCATTATCAGAGCTTAAGGCGCCACTGACAAACATATAACAGATTTATTCCACAGCAACTATATGTATAGGTATATATAATATGTATATGCAGTACATGAATACTACAAGAATTTATAGACCCAAATAAAATTTGAGTGTATCTGCATACATGTTTTTTTTACATATATTTTAGAGACTAGGATATGTATATGTATATGTTTTTGTAGTTCTTATGTTTTAACAAATTTTATTATATTTGTATAGTATGTACTATCGTACATGTTTTAAAGTATGAAACACTGTTTTAAGAAAAAGTATTCATGTACTGCATATACATATTATATATACCTATACATAGAGTTGCTGTGGAATAAATCTGTTATATGTTTGTCAGTGGCGCTTTAAGCTCTGATAATGAACCTACCTATCATCGAGCAGGAAGGATTATTTAAATGATTTTTACCAGTAGTAGCTTTGTAAAGTTTGAAAAAGCCTAACGGCGAAAGCGCTCACTTTTTTGTAAATAAAGCTGTGTTTTTACCTAACCGGAGTTTGGTGACTGCAATTTCCTGTGTTGGAGCAGTAAAGTGGAATTTATTCTGGTGACTGGACATTTATACTTCCCTGCAGAGGAGGAGTGCTTGAGGCGTCTTGCCTTTGACCATATTTCAGTGATTAAGAGCAGTGAGTGTGTATCAAGAAGTATCGGCTTATCCGTTTGGATTGTATCAGCTGGACATTGGCATTTTTGACAGCGTTTTATGGTGACTATTTTTCATTATTCCTTATTTTACACGCTGTCGATTATTTTCCTAGTTGCTGTGGCTTTTGTGATTTTGTTATAGGACTTAAGCAAAGTTGACACCTGCTGCAATAAAACTGCAAAGTTCGCCACAGAATCTACTTTTGGATCTCATCATTGCATAGCTCTCTTGATTAGAATTGTCCATTCTCCTAGCCTACAACCAACTGTCCATGGCCCATCAATTGATCTATCATTCAGACAAAATTTCTGCCCATCTTTACCTCCTTCAACCATACTCTGCCATCTGAGTCCTTTGTTCCAACAACAAATTGCTTATAAATATTATGAAAACTAACAACACTGCTGAAGAAGCTCTCTATTCAAACTGCATAGCTAAACTTTGGAATTATATCCCCTAAACATAAAAACAACCATCAATACTACACAATTCAAAAATAGCCTTAGAACACATGTAAACAAAACTTGGACATGCCCTTGCTCTAGCCCAACCTAAGGAAAGATATCCTTTAGCTAACAACCCCCCAAGGTCTGGTGCAGATTATTTCAGAATATCTAATACCTGTGTACTACTACCCTGACTCTGTTCCATCAAAATCTTGTCTAAGATTAATGCTATACTATGCATTCTAATTTTGTTTATGATTTTTGCTACACTTTGCACTGTAATCCATTATCATTGAAAATGTTGTGCTAAAATCACGTATTGTCATATGCCTGGTTTATATTTCTGTATCTAATGAAAGTATTTGTTCTTCTTTATAACTAAAATTGTATTACTACTGTAAACTTCTGGTAATTTTTAATTGGTGCTTTTCTCCCAGGGCCTCCACTGAAAAAGGACAGCTTGGTCCAGGTGGACTTTCCTGGTAAACAGAAGTAAAATAAAAGATAAAAAAAATAAATAAAGCACATGCCCAGGGCACATGTTTCTGTGGTTGAATCCCTGGTGGAGGCTGGTGTCCTCAAGAAACTGCTGTTTTAATGCATTATGTCACTTTTGTAATTGGTTGGCATGCCTTTAATGATGTCCATTGCACTCTGAACCCTGAGCATGTTACTGGGCATGTGTAAAGGGGTTAGGGCCAAAAGGTGGGGGAAAACAAAACTAACCACCTTTGATGGCTGCCTAAGTGATACCCCACCTATAGTTGCCTCTCTTTCTCCCCCCAAAATAGTATCAGCTGCCTTGTACATCAGCCAACACAGCTGGTATCTCATTCTGCCATTGCTGAAAGAAAAAAGGGTAAAACAGCCTTCGCACACTCACAGGTGTAGGTAAAATAGACAACAGTACAAAATTACACTCCCACATCAATGTGCATGATAGCAAAAGCCTACAAATGTGCCCATAGCCTCACAATTAAGCCACATCCTCTCATGTATATGCAAGATAGAAGAAACTTGGAAATGTGTCCATAGATGCACAATTAAGTCACAACCCCACATGTACATGCAAGATAGCAAAAGCCTAGAAATGTCCTCAAAGACGCAGAACTGGTGGAATCACAACATCAGTAGGTTCTATAACATCATTAGTCATCCTCATCATCATCATCAGCCCTCTTTTTCCCATTCTCTACATGGGGTCAGGGTGTCAAGTCAACTGTCGCCATTTCTCTCAATTCAATGTCACTGTCCTGCCTTGTTCGACACTCATGCCTGACTGTCGCAGATCTTCTCTCACACAATCCATCCATCCCTTTGCTGGATGCCCTTGTTTTTTCTTACCTTCTTCCTGTCTGTCCTAAATCTTCTTCACTAAATTGCCTTCTGCTTTCTGCACATGGGCTTGAACCACTGTAATTTGTTTTATTTAACATTTTCTGCAACTGGAGCTACTTTAGCTTCTACTCTTATGTCCTCATTTCTTTGTTTGTTGCACAGCGTGCGTCCCATCACTGATCTCAGGCACTTCATTTCCATCACTTCTAGCTTCCTCAACTGCTCTGCCTTTACTACCCTGCACCATACAGTAGCACTGGTCACACCATTGTTTTGTACACCTTAATTTTCAGCTTCTTTGGGATTCTTCTGTCGTACACTACATCTGACACTCTATGCAACTTGGCTGCACCCCCTCTGATTCTAGCTTTGACCTCTTCATTCAGACTTCCCTTCTCCTCAGCCACCCCTCCTAGATTCTTGAAGCTGTTAACCTGTTCTGCTGTCATCCCTTCTATATAAATTCTCAGTGTCTTCTGATTTATCCCATTTGTTGTCATTACAATTGTCTTATCTGCACTCAGTTTTATCTCATGAGCTTTAAGCTTTGCATTCCATTCCCCTATCTTTTGCTGAAGGTCTTGCTTAAGGTCTGCCTGTATTGCACATCGTCTGCATACAGCAGCTTTGTTAATCTGTCCTATCTGACCTGTTGGCTAATGTAGTCCATCACCAGTATGAACAGAAGTGGGCTCAGAGCTGAACCTGATGCACACCCACTCCCACTGGGAACCCCTCTGTGAGACCAAACACTGTTCATACTTGAGTCAATTGGCCCCTGTACATAGCTTGCACTAATTCTACCAATGTTTCTTGAACTTTGAACCACTGCAAGACTGCCCAAATCAACTTTCTTGGGACCTTGTCACATCCTTTCTCCAAGTCTAGGAATGCCTAGTTGGACTCTTTCTTCACCTGTAGTTTCTTCTCAATTATCTGTCTCAGTGCAAACATTGGGTCAGTTGTGCTGCATCCTAATCTGAATTCAAATGCTCATCTCCCATCACTTTCTACTACTCCTCATATTCATTTATTGATCACCATCTCCAGAACCTTCATACAATGTGACTGGAGTTTTGTTCTTGCTTTAAATGCAGAAGTCCAGGGACTGCAACTGGAGCATTAAAATGCTTATTCCCCAGTCATATGGGGTACACCTTTCTCTCCACACTGCTATGAGTATGCTCAGGACTCATTTCTCCCGTATCTCACCCAGCATCTTTATCATATCTGCTGCAACCTCATCTGAGACTGCGGCATTCCCTAACTTCATTTTCCTTAGAGCTGTTCTTACTTTTTCTATGGTGGGCTCCTCCTCTTCTCTCATTGTAGGCTGTGTCTGGTGTAGTACAGCTTCTGTGGGTGGTTTCTTCATTCAGAAGTTGCTGGAAATACTCCTTCCATTTGCCTTTGATATCCTGTGGACTGGTGAGCAGGTTGTTGCTGGCATTCCTTATGAAGGGTGCCTGACTATCTTCTTTATCTTTCTGTCTTTGCCGTGCAACCTGATAGAGTTTCTTTTTGTCATCTACTGAGTTGCTTTCCAGAAGTTGGTAGAGTGCCTTTGATGCCTTATTCTTTGATGTAGCAACTCCTTTCTTAGCCTGTTAGCCAACAAGTATTCCTTTCTAGCCTGGTCAGTCTTTTCTATCTCCCACTTTTTACTGAACTCATTCTTTCTTTTGATGACTTCCTGGACTTCTGCATTCCACCACCAGCTTTCCTTATGCACCTTGTTTCCATATCTGGCTAGGCCATGTATTTGTTTTGTGGTCCTCACACATGATGTTTTGAGGCAATTTCTCTTCTTCTTCTTCTTGAGGTGCTAGAGCCCTGAGTAATTCCTTGAACTGTTGTGCTTTTTCTCTAGTCAGCTTCCAGGTCTTCAGTCTAGTCTCAGTTGACCTTACGGCTTTCTCTAACCATTGCTTGCAGCTGATTGTGGCAACCAGTGATTTGTGCTGTGGGCCCTCTGTTTCACTGGGGGATGACTTTGAAATCGCTGATTCTACCCCAGTGCTCTTTCTTTACTAGGAGGAAATCTGTCTGAATTGCATGTTGGCCACTCATATGTGATTGTATCTCTTTCTGAACCATATGTTGGCTGTTATCAAGACATTTGCCAGACAGAAATCTAGAATGGCCTCTCCTTTATTTCCAGTGCTCAACCCATGTGGCTTCATGCAGTCTTCATATGCAGTTCTCTCTATTCCGGTGACACATTATCAACATCAATTCATGTTGTCCTGGTTTATCTAGTAGACCCTGCAACTGCCGTCTGAATACACTCTTTTCCTCACTATCACAACCCTACTGTGGGGCATAGGCTGAGGTTATGAATATTACCACCAACAAAAAATGCAGAAACAAGTGTGAATATACAAATTAAACCAGTGAAGAAATATGTACTGTGTCAGAACTCGGACAACCCAAAAACTCGATAAATCACAGACTCAATAGTTTATTGAATGTAACAGGGAAGATGCAACAAAAAGTCATTAAAATTTAACAAAGCGGATGGAACAAAAGTGAAGAAAATTAATGCAAAATTAACTACAGTGTTTTCATCATGTACACTAGGACTTCATCAGAACAAATGATCTCACTTCCTTCCACCTATTTACATACAATCTTACACTTAGATCATTTCCCTTCAGTTATTAACTTTCTTGTTTAATATAAACTTAAAAAAAAAAACTTCAAAAAAATGTTACCTACTTAAAACCCAATTACTGTTCATGTATTGTTAAAAGTATGAAGTACAAGTTTAAACCATGGAATCTATGTACAAAGACTGGAAAATGTTTAATGTTAAAATACATTTTATGAAATTAATTAACACCTGCTAACATATACTAGTATGGTCTACTTCAAATGATTGAAATTTCAGAACTTTGAACATCATATGGTTGACGACCATATGATCAAAGTTTTGAAACTTCGAATGTTCTGAATGGAGATTGCCATACAGCGTGGAACAGGAAATTTACCATATTCTTTGCATAGTATGATCTTGGAGTTGGTAATTAACAGGGGTGTGGGGGTCAGACGGGTTTGTCCTCCTGCAAAAATGTGAAAAAAAAACTTTTTTGTTTTTATTTTTTATTTTATTTGATGTTTGATGTTTCAAAACTTTGATCATATGGTCGTCGGAGATATGATGTTTGAAATTGTGAAACTTCAGTCACCTGAAGTAGACACACATATATATATATATATATATATATATATATATATATATATATATATATATGGTGCAACTCATACTACAGGGTGTCCAAATGGAGAGATGATAAGTCAGCAAGCAAGTGGTAGTATTGCTGAAATTGAATTCATCCTCAAGACTTGGTGAGTACCTTCATGAGTTGGATCCTGTTTTCACAAAATCTTACCAAGACAACACTAATATATAGACTGTATTTATATTGCATATATCATGGATAGAAGTAGGTTAAAAATTAAAAAAGATAGCTGGGTGCACAAGACCCAGGATAAAAAAAGTGGCCACTCCTGGTAGGGACACTGATGCCAGGACTGGAAATGATGACAGTGTAGAATCCTTAAAATATGTAAACATTCCTACAATGGGGCCAGGCCAGGTCCAGGGGGAGGATGGCTGCCCTGTTGTAGAAGGAAGTAGTAGTCCACAAAAATCACAAAAACTGATAGGCCAAAGAAGAGCCATAAAGACGATGAAGTGGACTATTGAGGATAAGAAAGAAATTATGTATTGTTGTAATTATGCAAAAAGCCCAGAATTTCCAAATACAAGGTATACAAAATGATTAAGAGAGAAATTAGAAGAAAGAAAAATACTTCTTCAAGAAAAACTGTAAGAAGCTTCAGATAAAAAGATTGTATTCATTAATACAACAAATTTGTGAAAAACAGTATATAGATCAAGACACTTTAATCTGTTTGGGAAAAGAAGCATCTGATAAAGTGTGAAAATATAACCAACAAAACCTAGAGATGTTTGAAAAGTATAAAAAAGAAATATGGACACGGGAAAGAGAGATATAATATGATATGACTCAACATTTATGCAATGGAGAAAGCCAAATTAATCAATATAATGAAGACAGCCCCAAAGATATTCAAAGTGAAATACAGGCAAAGCCATCCAGTTATGGAAAATTTCACAATAAAAAAATAATATAAAAAAGAGGGACTGGTGAAAAGAAGATTAGTAAAGTAGAAGTTAAAAAAATAGAAGTTGAAGTTATGGAGTGCCTGCGAAGTGAAGGATTTGATGTAGAAGGTCTAACACAGGTTACATCACAGAATGATAGAGTGAATTCCCAAAGTAAGGAGAAGCAGGAAGATCTTGGGACATCTGAAGAAGAAATATGGACATGGGAAAGAAAAAGAGATTTACTATGGTGTAATATTTATGCAAAGGAGAAAGCAGAACTAGCCAATACAAAAAGAGCAGCACCAAAGATATTTGAAGAGAAATACAGGCAAAGGAATCTGGACATGGAAAACTTTACAATACAAAAAATAAGAAGACAAAAAAAGAAAAGTAGAAAAGGAGATTAGAAATGGAGAAGTTAAAGAAATAGAAACTTTCTTATGGAGGTTATGGAGTACCTGTGAAGTGAAGGATTTGGTGTAGAAAATCTAATTCAGAAAGCAAAACAACAGATTATACCATGACCCCCCCCCATTAATATTCCAAAATGTGCGTGCTGATTGGCCAACATGCACGTTGTAAATCGACTTATACTAATGGAAAAAGGTCCGGTCGCCCGGACTTTTTCCATTAGTATAAGTCTCTTTTAAAACACTGTATTGCTATGTTAAAGGAGTTTAACATAGCAACACAGGTTTAAAAAAAGCAACGGAGATCTCCGTTGCTTTTGTTTAAAGCTGTCTCGCTATGTTAAACTCCTTTAACATAGTGACACAGTGTGTAAAAAGCAATGGAGATCTTGCTTTCTCCGTTGCTTTTTTTTAAACCTGTCTCGCTATGTTAAATGGGTTTAACATAGCGAGACAGCTTTAAAATAAGCAACGGAGATCTCCGTTGCTTATTTTAAAGCTGTCTTGCTATGTTAAACCCATTTAACATAGCGAGACAGGTTTAAAAAAAAAAAAAAAGCAATGGAGAAAGCAAGATCTCCGTTGCTTTTACTGTTCGCTATGTTAAATGGGTTTAACATAGCAAGACAGCTTTAAAATAAGCAACGGACATCTCCGTTGCTTATTTTAAAGCTGTCTCGCTATGTTAAACCCATTTAACATAGCAAAACAGTAAAAAGCAACGGAGATCTTGCTTTCTCCGCTGCTTGGCCATAGCTCTGATGTACTGCGAGGCATGCGCAGTACATCAGAACTGCCGGATACCAGACAGCCGCGAAGGGCAGCAAAGAGGATTATACAATGCCATTATTTAAGAAAAGTAATTATTTCTTCTTAAATAATGTCATAGATATAGCAATAACCCACTTCTGGGTGTGGGTAATGTGGGATTTACCCACGGTTGTCTTTGTTTGGTCCCTCGGGCTTTGCCCTCGGGACCAAACCACGCCAACTGTGGGTAAATCCAGCATTACCCACACCCAGGCATGGGTTATTGCTATAATAGAGCAGGGGATATCCAAATTAAGGGGAAACCAGTGGAACAGGAAGCAATTGGTCAAGTGCCATATGAAAATATTTTGCAGCCTTCCACATGAAACCAGTATAAACATTCACTTGAGCTGGACAGCAAGGGAAGGAACAGGAATCTGTTGAAACTGATGCAGTCAATGTTGAGGAGTGATAGGCTAGGGAGTTCCCATATGGCAGAGTAACGGATGGCACAGTATGAAATTGAAGAGAATGTGCCACAGGAAGATGCTATAAAACTTTCTATAGAATGCCCACAGGAAATGGAAAATAAAAAATGTGCCCTCACTTTAGAAGAAAATGAGTTAAGAGAAGAGTTGCTTGATTTAATAGACATAAATAGATATATTAAGATCAATGAAAGAAACCGACTGCAGAAGGTCAATAAAACTCAAAAAGTCATAAGTTTGATACAACAAATGAACACAGAAATTAGGACTGTCCATAGAGGTCCATCCGATATAACAGAAGTAAACAGGATATATTACTGTCCAGCTAAATTAATGACTGATAAAGTTCTACTACAATAACACAGGCTAGTGAGAGAAAGGGAGGGGAGAAATTGTATACCATCATGGAAGTATCGAACAGAAAAAACTATAAAGCAATTAAGACAAGAAGTGTCACTGTTAGAGGAATATAGAAGAGGGAACACATCAACAAAAATACAAAGAAAGACGTGATACAAGCAATGTGCAGTATTAGAACAGATCAGGCTCTATCATGCACTATTGCAAAAAAACTAAAAATATCAGCACAGGCAGAAAAACTTAGAAGATACGCAGAAAAATATAAAGGAAAAGTACAAAATAAGCAATTTATTGATGACCCAAAAAAGTTTTATAGAGAACTGGGAAACAAGGTAAATGGAATTGAAAGACCGCTAAAAAAAGAAGAAACAGATACATTCTGGAGAAGTATCTTGTGGAACATAATGATGCTAAAATGGATAGAAGAAGTAAAAGAAAAAATAAGTTTAAAGGTGCAGGATATGAATGTGATGAAGTAACAGCCAGAAAGATTGAAACAAAGTTAAGAAAAGCCTCTAACTGGAAAACCCCAGGTCCAGATGCAGTACCTAACTTTTGGCTAAACGTATTAACATCTTTGCACGAAGATTTAGCCATGAGTAAGAACTATTTATATGTGCATTCTGAACAGACACCATCCTGGCTAACAACAGGAGAAAGAGTGAAACTGCAAGCTATCCTAAAAATTATAGACCAGTAGCATGCCTTCCGACGATATATAAACTATACACAGAAATTGATGCCGACAGAGTTTATAGTCATTTAGAAGAACACTCAATTATGGTAGTAGAACAAAAGGGAATAAAAAAAAGTCATACAGAACAAAGGATCATTTGTTGTTAAATAAAGTTATAGTGGAGAACTGCAAAAAGGGAGAAAATCTAAGTATGGCATGGATTGACCACAAAAAAGCATTTGATAGTATCCCACATTCATGGATAAAAGAGTTCTTAAAAATGTATAATATACACCCTACACTGATCAACTACATTACAGTGACCATGAAACAGTGGCAGACCACTTTGGAATTAAGCCATGATAAAGGGCAAATTATTATCTCAGGGATAAAAATTCAAAGTGGGATATTCCAGGGTGACTCTGTCACCACTGCTATTCTGCCTTGCCCTTAACCCATTAAGCTGTCTACATAGCTTAGGCCATGGTTATAATTTGACTCCTAGAAAACAACAAAGTGTAAAGACATCTCATCTTTTCTTTTGTCAATTATTTAAATATAGCTCATCAGATGAGGAACTGAAAGTACAACTGCAAGTTGTCAGAACTTTTTCAGATGATATAAGAATGTCATTTGGTCTTGATAAATGTGCAACCTTTATAGCAGGAAAACTGCAGCATCAGGAAAACATCAGTTTGGGGCAAAAATGTGATATTAAAGAATTTGAGCAAGAAGGAGTGTATAAATATTTGGGAATTGATGAAGGATCAGCAATAAAACATGAACAAATGCAAATAAAATTTAGTAAGGAATACTTTAGAAGACTTAAATTAATTCTGAAAATAGTGCTGACATCTAGGAACAAAATCCAAGTTTAAACCAATTTGCTCTTCCTGTCCTAACTTAGTTTTGGAGAGACTGACTGGCCCCAAAATGTGTTGGATAGATTAGATAGGAAAACAAGAAGGATGTTCCATGCTCACCAAATGATTTATAAAAATCAGTGCATACCAAGATTATATATTCCCTGTTCCAAAGAAGGGATGGGCCTCCTTGAAATTGATTACATATATAGATCTGCAATCATGTCATTCCACACATATCTGCTGACCTCACAAGACCCAAATGTAGTGACAGTTTTGAAGCATGAGGAGAATAAATTTAAGATGGCTTCCCTGCTTAGTCTAGCAGAAGCATATCAACATCAAGCAGGAATGGAAATCAAACCAGAAGTAGATAAAAGTCAGGCAGCAACAGAATGAGCCAAAAACAAAAGAAAGAATATAAGGTGAAGGACCAGATGAGAAGGCAAGAAATGTGGAAAATGCATAAATATAGTTGCAAGTATAGAAAACTTCTGGAAGAACCTCATGTTGATCAGGAATTAATGCAGGAATGATTAAGGAGAGACAAATTCAAACCAAGAGATGAAAGGTTAATATTGGCGGCCCAAGATAGTGGACTGCATACATGTTGATTTACAAAGTCCATTGAACATGTGGGAGAAACAGACAAATGTAGGTTTTGTAAAACTGAATTGGAAACAGTCTCACACTTTGTTGCTACTTTTGACATATTAATGGCAGAAGGATTGTATACTGAAAGGCATAATAATGTGGCAAGATTGTTGCACTGGGGATTGTACAAACATTGTGGTACTGAAGTGGCTGAAAAACAGTGGAAACATGAGCCACAAAGCATCATAGAAAATAATGAAGTTTATATCACATGGATCACCCATTACCAACAGTTCAAAAGATAGATGCTAGAAAACCAGATATAGTGGACCATTAAAAGAAGACAAAAGTAGTATTGATTATTGAAATTGCCACACCAGTGACTATAGTGTCTTGCGTACAGAGAGACACAAAGTCATAAAATATCAGGATTTGCATGCAGAAATAAGAGCAATGTGGAAGAAAGCTACCCAGACAGTCCCAATAATAGTAGGAGCAACGGGTCTTATAAAAAAGAACCAACAATCATACTTCGATATGTTACCAACACGTAACTCTGTACGAATTGCAGAAGGAGTCATTACTGGGCACATTATGGGTGCTGTGAAGAGCACTTCTGGCTGACATTAAAGATTGAAACAATACTAATTTCATGAACTTTAATTGTACTTTTACTTAGGAATGGGTCCATTCCCATCATGGTATTAGAAACCCAAAAGATTTGGAGAAATTAAAAGGGTAACCTTACATTAATTTGATACCATAAAACTTCCATAGTCATCATCTTCTTTCGGCTGTTCCCGTTAGGGGTCGCCACAGCGGATCATCTGTTTCCATTTCTTCCTGTCCTCTGCATCATGCTCTTTCACACCAACCGCCTGTATGTCCTCTCTCACCACATCCATAAACCTTATCTTAGGCCTTCCTCTTTTCCTCTTACCTGGCAGCTCCATCCTTACCATCCTTTTCCCAATATACCCAGCATCCCTCCTCAGCACATGTCCAAACCAACGCAATCTCGCCTCTCTTGCTTTGTCTCCAAACTGTCCAACCTGAGCTGACCCAATAATATACTGATTCCTAATCCTGTCCATCCTAGTCACACCCAGTGCAAATCTTAACATCTTTAACTCTGCCACATCCAGCTCTGACTCCTGCCTTTTCGTCAATGCTACCATCTCCAACCCATATAACATAGCTGGTCTCACTACCCTCTTGTAGATCTTCCCTTTCACTCTTATTGGTACCCGTCTGTCACAAATCACTCCTGATACTCTTCTTCACCCATTCCACCCTGCCTGTACTCTCTTCTTCACCTCTCTTCCACACTCACCATTACTCTGAACTGTTGATCCCAAGTAGTTAAACTCATCCTCCTTTACCAACTCTACTCCCTGCATCCTCACCATTCCTCTACCCTCCCTCTCAAAAACTTCCATAGTAATTATCTAAAAGTCAATGAATATTGAACATACCACTATATAAACTGATTAACAGTTAAATAAAAAATATAAAATATGAAACATATTTAGTGTTCTTCTCTTCACCTAGATATATTAACTAATTATTCCATACTGGAATATGTTATACTTCTGTAATCATCCTATATTAATAAAACAATAGATTGTTAAAATTAAATAAAATTATGAAGTACTAGAAAATCAAAAATCAAAAATTAACTTTGTATAAATAATCATTTGAAAAAGTTCTACTACTTTATGAGCTAGCTAAGCTTTAATATCGAAACAATAGTCTCCCATCATCCCCCTCTTAGGCCTTTAGCTACTTCTATCAGGAAAAATGTGAAATCTCCATTTATACTTTCTTTGCTATGTCTATATAGAGTGTTGGCCTCATCTTTTCTTTTAATATTGTAAAAATGTTCACATGCTGGCTTTGCTGCACTGCCTTTTCAGCTTGTCTGCTAGATACAGAGGATGTCAAGACTCCGCCTTTTCATCATGTCATTCACTTCAAAGTTCCATCCTGTCAATGAGCTTACATTGCTACATTGTAGCAATTCTTAATTCATGTTTGGCAGGTTGACTGATTTTATATCCAGCTTTCACTCATCAGAGCTATCCCATGTAACCCAAGCTAGGTAACTGGATACTAGCCAGCCATTACTTATTGACCCAAGGCTGCTGTGTTTTATTGTGGGCACACACTAGCTGATAGGGGCACATACTTCCATCTCATCATTAGCATGCATCCCTGAGGTAGGTTGGAGTAGGCTGAGTCCTCAATCCACTTATCACTGGCAAGTACTCTTGCCCATTTGGCACCATTAATCAACATGACCAAATCACCTACAGCCATATTTTACATAGTTGAGTGGCTAGCCCTGCCACAGTGTACAGTTTGTGATCTATATTCTCCTGCTTTGACAATACTGCAAACTACAGTAGATGCCCCAAACCTTTGGTCTATGCAACTCTTCCCCCATACGGCACCATGTAGAGTCTCTGCTGATGCCCACAGCTTCATTCTTTGGTGAATCTGAGATGGAAACACTCAGCATATTTTTTGGAGGTGGTAGGATCCCACAGACGCACAAGGAGAACATATAAACTCCAAACAGGCATTAGCTGGAGATCAGCATCAGACCTTGCATCTTGTACATGGAAGGTGAAGACCTTAACCATTATGGCAACTGACAAATAACAGAAGGAAGAAAATTATGGTAAACTCAAGAGGTTAGGTATAAACTCTTATGTCACCCAGAAGATAGCCAGCTAGCTCACAGACAGGACTCAGGAAGTTAAAATTGGGGAGTCCACCTCTTTAATTAGACCAGTCAGAAGCAGAGTCCCTCAGAGATCAGTCCTAGGACTGCTTCTTCTGGCATTTACTTCTATGAAGTCATGTCCAATGTCAAGGGCCTCTAGCTGACCAAATTTGCAGATGATCAAAATCAGGAGCAGTCAGAGAATCCCCCACTGTCACTAATGTTCTCCAAGAAGGGCTGGTACAGACAAAAAACTTGTGTCAGAGCAATGGACTAAAACTAAATTCCAAGAAATGCTTAACAGTATCCTACAGGAAGTCATCCATCCCCAGTATCTTTCATATGGACAACACACCCCTAAACGTCGACCCAGTAGTCAGGGACTTGGGAACATACATAGATAGTAATCTAGTCTTTGGCCATCATGTACCTACAGTAACAAGGAAATCATTCTATGTTGTGCAACTTATAAACAAAGGTATAACATTGAGTTCCAAGGAGGTTATTGTTCCACTGTATTCAGCATTTATCAGACATATCACTGAGTACAATGCACCCTTTGGTAGGTACCTAGCCAGGCACACCCAACAACTGGAACATCCACAGTGGTTCCTCACTAAAAGAGTACAGGGTGTAAGTGCAAGACAGCATAAACTTCACATGGTGTCCACAGCCTCAAAACTGAAGAGCTATACATTACTCCAAAGTATGTAGCAGTCTGTGACATATAGACAAGCAACAGGCAAAGCACAGACACAGTGCCCCTACATAGTTGAAAACAGACTTTATTAAAGACATCACTCTGAATTAATGAAAAAAATTGCAATTACAGTCTGCAAAACAATATCAATGCCAAATACGTACTATACTACTTGCGGAGCTTCTGCTAACCTCTGCTTCTCAGTGATCTTCAGGGTGGAAGAACCATAGGTCATCATGGTGGTGCCTGCATTCCTCACCAGACTGGGGAATACTAGTGACCTCAATAAGAGTAGCAGTCAGGCTGAACCAGGTATCCATCTTACAAAATGGACCCACATAGTGTCCCAGCAGCTGTACTCTGAACAGACAGTGTAGCAGAAAGCGCATGCTTCTCATCATCTTGCCACATCAGGCAGGTGCTCTCCATGGGGAAAGCATTTTGGTAAAGCATGATGGTGGCTTGCAATTCATACTGGAAACATGATTTCTGAATGTGAGCAGTGCAGTCTAATACTGCCATGAAGCACAACAAGCGTACACATGCAGGCAGCATACACAAGCTAGAAAAAGGTCATATTGATGGCATGCTGTAAATGCCAACTGTGCTTCACTGACATATAATGACTCACAGATATACATGGAACCTAGCCTTATTTGTATACATACTGCGCAACTGCTCTGTACTTGTGGCTTAAGGAGATTTGCCTTCATTACAAACACCAAATCATGTATAGGAAAAGAAAGGAGAAGCAGCAGGAGGATGAGTACAGCAGTTTGAAACAAGTTTCTGGTAGCAGAGTAGTATACTGTAAAGAAGACAGCCCTGAGGAGGTAGAGTGTACTGCATTTCTTTGGTAAGATGCATTTCTCAGGTGTGCTGTACATCTGAACCTTTGTGTTGGAACAATGTAGCACTCTGTACTATGGCTATCTGCAACTTTAATCTGCATATAGCCTATACATAATATAAGAGGCTGTACATTTATTCTGTAACTGTGGGAATGCATTCCACTATCAGGACTGACTATCCCTACACTATCCTGTAAGCCATAAACAGGCATTATATGTGCATATACTGTTGGAACATCTATAGTGGGCCTCCTCTTTTGTAACACCAACATCATAACCCATTAGCTCACTTTCACCTGTGGCACCTTAGGTGGCCCCTAATTAAATTATCTGTGATGGCCAGTTTTCCCCTGTACATCTCTGTGTGGCTCTGTGTGGCAGCTACCACAGCTGTATAAATGCACATGTATGTCCTATCATGGATCTGGGGTATCACTAGAGTACCTACTGTCCATAACAGCACATCAGCGGTATTCCTATCCCTGTAAAACCTGTAGTGTTGAGTATACCTCTGGAAATGCAGTGTCAATAATTAGTAGCATATTATTCTCAGCAGTCACTAGCCTACAGCCATGTCTCTGTTTCTAGAAGTGTAACCATGTCCTCAAGAGGGAGTGGATGGCAGAAGTTGGACAACTTCAGCTGAGATCAGAATGATACCATCTTACAGGCACTCAGGACTTATGGGCTGCAGCTGTTGGGGAGAGAGGGTGCTAAGTAACTGCTATGAGACTACATCTAATAGACACTGGTCCATGACATCAGTATTGTTGTGGAAGGAATTGCACAATATAACAATGTTGGAGGCATGTCATTGAAACAATTGGGTGGAACTGCAACAAGGCATGTAGTACAAAGGCAGAAAGCTCAGCCACTAGAGGAGAATCACCTTATATCACAAGGCTAACTTTTGAGAAATCCCTAGTGTTCTGTTCTACCTGAAGGAGCAGACAGATGTTCTAGGAATGGCAAACTATTCAGTGTTATACCAGGTTAGTAACCATGCTGACTGTGTATAAAGTAGTGCACATACAGGGTTCAGCCTGGCCACCTATACCAATACATATATTTCTTATAGGTATGTCAGCCCAGGTGTGCAAGTGTCCATACAGGACTGGCTGCAGAAGTATGTGTCTCTTCCATAACTGTATATTCTATACCACTGTTTGCATGCACAACACAAGGCCTCACATTTGCATGAGTATTCAGATTCTGGATCAGAACAACAGGCTGATGTCTGCAGGGTCTGACACTGATGCCAAGACACAGACTGATTCACAGTCAGATGACCAACAGGTAATTTCTCTCTCTCCCTACTCTGTGGTCCTTCACCCAATGTTCAGGGTGAAAGCCCAGCTTCACCCCACGCCTGAGCTATAGGCTGTACAACACTAGAATTCACTATCAACCATTATGGAAACACCATCACTGCTCCCCTGTGGCAGCAGCAGCAGAGGAGCACAGCACATCTGATGTGAGTATATTCACCATATGGCAGACTTATATTATTTCCAGTTTCATCGCATGCCACATCCAGCCTTTGACAGGTGGTGGCACTAGGACCTAATTAGCAGATATGCAGGGTTATCATCCAGGCATTGTCTGCTGCTACTCATGCTAACATGGGAGAAGATTGGTGTGGTGCATGCCTTCTGTAAGGCTGTCATTCAGCACCACCAATGCCTTTTGAGATCATGAGACATGATGCCATGCTACATCTCATGTGGGCTATGGTTACACATATTGCCATCTGTGCTCAGGATAACAAGTGGCACCTATCCTGTTCAGCAAAGTTGTCTATAGTGAGTCAGGGAGCAGGCATACACAGGGTGGTCACATTTAAAGATCTTAAAAGGGTACAGAGTCTGTTTCTGCAGGTCTATGAATATCTCACTCCACAATTCCCATTATTGGAAGACATGATTGCTAGCCTTTAGGGGCAGGAGGCCTCACTAGCAGACTCCATATAAGACCAATTCCCACAGTAGCACCAAATCCCTGTCAGAAGGGGCCTTTAATTCTGCCACACAAACCAAGCACAGTGGCTTCAGATCATGGTCACATAGTGGATCCTCCCTCCCAGTTACAGTTCCATAATACCACTTAATTTCTGTCACTGGTGGACATCATTTTTGACACTGAATACCCCTTAACATAAAAAAAGTTTTCACTTTGGGTGCCATAGTGCCACATATTTCATGTCACCAAAAGACATTGTGTATGACACAGAATATCCATTTTCACCTCCAGTGATATGGCCAACCACCCACGGTCTGAGGTGAGCCATATGTCACTGTTCTTGGCACCTATGCAAATGATGATGTCTGTGATCCACTCCACCTGCGTTGACATGCAATACATCTGTTGCATCCTGGGTATGTGTGGTATGGCTGCTGCTCAGTGTATTTCAACCTCACTGTCATTGCTGGCTGAAGTTGGTGTGTTGGCTATGACAAAGGCTGCTTCAGTGGGTTTGGGTGTTTCTGGGACAGATGGCTACTCTGTATGCTTTCTAGTTATTATATTGTACAGCATATAGCTTGCTATGAACACCTCACTGGCTGTGGCAGGGGTATACAGCAGTACCCACAGATGTAGCCAAACAGCAGACCTAAGCCTTCCGGAGGCTGGACATGCACTCTGCAATGTTTCTGGCTTGTGTGTGGATGGTGTTATACTGCAATTTAACTATGTTGTGTGTGTTTCAAATGGATGTCATCAACCAGGGCTCCAGTGTGTAAAAAGTATTACCTGAAAAATAGTGGGAACATATGAAGGATGAGACATTTTTATACACTCTCCTTGGCTCTGTATATGTCTGATCAGCAAGAACCTGCACTTGCCAACTAGGTGGCCTTGTGGAATTTCACTATGCAGTAAGCAGCAATACAGATATTTTTATGCCATGTGTGGGAATCATGGGCACTGCTAGTGTGCTGTATAAACACATTGATTATCAAACCCTGTACATTCCACATGACCTAGCAGTTGATAAGATGGTAGCCTTTCCTACTGACATAGAGCACTCCATAGCCACCAGATGGCATCTTTACTGCCACATGTCCACTCTGTAGCAGCCAGTATGTTGGGAGGACCAGTTGGCATAATGGTTAAGGTCTTCATTGTCCATACAAGGTTCGATCCTGACCTCTGGCCAATGCTTGTATGTAGTTTGCTTGTTCTCTCTGGGTTTCTGTAGGATTCCTTCCACCTCCCAAAAACATGCTCAGTGTTTCCACCTCAAACTCTTCCAAGAATGGAGTTGTGGGTAACAGCACAGTGCCCTATAGGGGGAAGAGTTGTGTAGTCCAACCACTTTGGGCATCAACTGTGATGTGCAAGATAAGAAAACACAGATCAGCAAGTGTGCATACAGCACTAGCCACTCAACAGTGTAAAAATTGCCTGTAGGTGATTCAGTCGTATTGACTTATGTCCCCAAATAGGCATGGGTATTTGCCAGTGATAAGTGAGTTGAGGACTCGGCCAATTCAGACCAATGCCAGTGATCCATGCTATTGGTGGGAATGGTGTATGTGCCCCTATTGGTTAATGTTTGCCTACCATAAAGTCCAATAGCCCTGGATCAATGAGCTACTGGCCAGCCAGTGTCTAGTTGCCCAGTTTGGGTTACCTGGGATAGCTCTGTTGAGTGACAGCTGAACATAAAACCAACTAAGAATTGCAAAACTCAATGTAGGCCCACTGATAGAATGCCATTTGGAATTGGATAACATGATAGTAAGAAGGAGACTGGATATCTTCTATATCCAGGGGACAAGATGGAAGGGCAGTGCAGCAAAGCCAGGGGTCTAGAGTCTACTACACAGGAGGAGGATAAACTAGAAATGGTGTGGGAATTGTGGTGAGGGTGAGGCTTCAGAAGATAGTGAGGGATGTCATCAGAATTAGTGATAGACTCATGGCAATCAGACTCCAGTGTAAGGATAAGGCACTATTCATAATCTCTGCCTATGTCACACAGCAGGGTTGTGGTAGTGAAGAAAAGAGTACATACAGACAACGGTAGCAGAACCTACTAGATAATGCAGGACAGCATGAATTGGTGTTGATAATGGGTTATCTGAATGCACATATCATGACAGACAGAAGAGGATATCAAGACTGCCTTTGTCCTTTAGGGTGATCAACAGAAATAAAAAAGGAGAGGCCATTCTAAATTTATGTCTGAAAATGGCTTGATGGTGACCAACACATGGTTCAGTAAGAGAGACAGTCAGAAGAACACATATAAAAGTGGCCCTCATGCAACTCAGGTATATTTTCTCCTAGTAAGGAAAGGATGTTGGGGTAGAATCAGTGATTTCAAAGTCATCCTGAGTGAAACAATCTGACAACAATATAAGCCACTGTTTGCCACAGTAAAATGCAAGCAGTGGTCAGAGGAGGCTCTAAGGACAACAAAGACTATGGTTAAAGACCTAGAAGTTAACTGGAGAGAAAGTGCAGGAGTTCAGGGAATTACTCAGGGCTCTAGCACCTCAGGAAGAAGAGGAAATAGGGAAATAGGTGGAGCTGAAGATGAATGGCATTGCCTCAGAACAGCATGTGTGAGGACTGCAGAACAGATAGGTGGCTGAGTCAGGTATGCAAATACGGTACATAAGTAAAACTCAAAGTCAAATGCAGAAGTCCAGGAAGTCATTAAAAGAAAGAAGGAGTGCAAGAAGAGGGGTCGGAGGGTGGCCTAATGGTTAAGGTGTCTACCTTACAAACACAAGGTGCAGGGTTTGAGTCTCGCAAGGGATAATTGGCTAGGCTTAAAATGGCTCGCAAGGGCAGTTAGCTTAGTACTAATCTATGAACCTATGAAAAATGAGAGAGATAGAAAAGAGACCAGGCTAAGAAGGAATAGTGATTGGCTAAAAACTAGGCTAAGAGAAGTTTGTAGTAGCAATGAATAAGGCATCAGGTGCACGCTACAAGCTTCTAGAAAATGGCACAAAGAAACTCTACCAGCTTACAAGGCAAAGACAGAAAGATTAAGAAGACAGACAGACCCCCTTCGTAAGGGGTCCCAGTAACAACCTTCTCACCAGACTGCAGGAAATCAAAGGCAAATGGAGGGAGTACTTTCAGCAGCTTCTCAATGAAGAAAACCTCCACAGAAGCTGTTCTGCCCCAGACACAGCCTACACTGAAAGAAGAGGAGAAGCCCACCCTAGAGGAAGCTATAACAGCACTAACTAAAATAAAGTCAGGGAAAGTAGCAGGCTCAGATGAGGTCACAGCACATATAATCAATATGCTGGGTGAGACAGAGGAGAAATGACCCATGAGGGTACTCAGAGCAGTATGGAGAGAAGGGTGTATTCCAGATGACTGGACAATTAGCACACTAGTGCCAATGTACAGGACATCCACAACTGTGGGCAGTACAGAGATATCAAACTCTTGTCACATTGAATAAAAAATCTGGAGAGGATAATCAATAAATGAATATGAGGAGTAGTAGAAAGAAAGATGGGAGATGAGCAGCTAGGATACAGATCAGGATGCAGCACAACAAATCCAATGTTTGCAGTGGGACATATAGTTGAAAAGAAGCTAGAGATGAGGAAAGAGTCGAACTGGGCATTCCTAAAAATGGAAGAATATGACAAGGTCCAAAGAAACTGATTTGGACAGCTCTATAGTGCTTTAAAGCCCCAGAAACATTGATACAATTAGTGCAAGCTGAGTACAAGTACCCAATGACTTAAGTACGAACACTGCTTGGTCTCAGAGAAGGGTTCCCAGTGGGAGTGGGTGAGCATCAGGGTTTAGCTCTGAAAGCACTGCCCCTCATACTAGTGATGAACTATATCAGCAAACAGTTTGGAGTGCACAGATCAACAAAATTGCTATATGCAGATAATGTGGCATTACAGGCAGAGTCTGATTAATAACTTCTGCAAAGAACAGAGGAATGGAATGCAAAACTGAAGGCACATGGGTTCAAACTGAGAACAGATAAAACAGTTGTAATGGTAGCAAATGGGGGAAACACAAGAAGCTAAGAATTGAGATAAAAGGGGAATGTAATGGAACAGGTTAACAGCTTCAAGTATCTGAGAGAGGTGGTTGAGGAGAGGTAAGTCTGAATGAGGATGCCAAAGCTAGAATCAGCGGGGCCACAGCCAAATGGCACAGAGTGGCAGGGCTAGTATATAACAGAAGATGCCAAAGAAGCTGAAAAGTAAGGTGTACCACCAGTGATGGGACCAGTACTATGGTATGGTATACAAACCTGAGCAGTAAAGGCAGAGCAGATGATGAAGGGAAGCTAGAAGTGATGGAGACACTGTGACTGAGATTGGTGGTATAATGCACACAGAGGGACAGAAGAAGAAATGAGGACATCAGAGCAGAAGCCAAGGTAGTTCCAATAGCAGATAAGGTCAAAGAGACCAGATTACGTTGGTTTGGGCACATGTGCAGAAAACCAGAAGACTATCTGGTGAAAAAGATTTGGGACAGACAGGAGGATGGCAAGATGAAATGAGAGCAGTCAGCAAAGAGATGGATGGATTGTATGACAGACCTGTGACAGTAAGGCAAGACTGTCAAAAAGATAGACGAGTGGCATTGAACTGAGAGAGATGGAGACAACTGACTTGACACTGCGATGCTATGTAGAACAAAATGGAAAAAAGGGGACTGATGATGATGACAGTGAAGTCATAGTGACCATACATGGTGGTGGTGCTTTCTCCCCTACTGTGTTGGGGAAACACATATCCTGATCCACATACGAAAAGGGGCATGCCCACTGCTAATAATTTTCATTTTGCTTCTATTTGCACAGCTTTTGTGTGATTATGTTTATTATAAACATATAGTATGAGCATAGATTCTACAGCATCACTATTTGTCTTGTAGGGCACTTGTTACATCTGTTTACAGAAACGGCCTCTAACCGCTACCACAACAGTGGTTAGGTAACTTACCACCCCATGTCATAAACAATAGAATACATTTAAGAAACTTTTCTCAGCCACAAAATGTGGCATTTTATATCTGTATATATAGATAGATAGATAGATAGATAGATAGATAGATAGATAGATAGATAGTAAGCATGATTGTAGTGTATTTATGAATATCTTTGCTTGTATTTTTGTTCTTTGTATTTTGCACTCTGTCTGGATTTTCTTAAATGTACTTTATCTGCATTGAATGTATCAGTATATACTACGTTTTACCATTTACTTATTAATTCCTATTTGTTAACTTGGTAGGCCCACTGGGCACACAGTCCCTTTTCAGTGATGAACAGAGAGCAATGTCTGGTTAAATTACTTGCTCAAGGCTACATGGTATGCACATGAGGGCTGAGGAAATCAAACCCTGTACCACAAGAACTAAAACTCACAGCCTTAACATTCTGTGCCAGCTGCCAGAATCGTATATGATATTGTTAATTAGTAAGACCCTAATGTATTTTCAGCTCTTTCAGCTCAGGTTGTGACTGAAAAAGGGTCAGTGGACTAGCCCACTTACCAATTGAACAAATAGTAATAAATAAAAGTAAAATAATAAATGCTGTCAGTCAATGGGACAATGTCTAAACCTGTAAGGGAGTAAACTTGGCTGTTTCTTATGAATTTTTGGAAAGTCCACGTACTGCTGAGTGTTAAACAATTAACACTTTAAAAATAAGACATTTTATTAGGAAGCTATAATATTACCAGTTAGATCGTAATAAATGACAGTTGACGTTCTGCACTTTTGACACTTCTGTGCAAGTAAAATGGGATGGGAACAACTGGAGTATAAGTGAAGCCTTTGCAGTCTGTGATAGAAAAATACTGTGGACCTCGTAATAAACATTGGGGTGCTAAGGTACATTCCTCATTGGAGCTCGGTACTGTAGATCCTACAGGTGAGTCTTCTGATCTTATACCCTGGACACCTGCTATAGTTGCTGTCAGATTTCCAGTTTATCACCTGTCCAAGTATATTAATGCAGCAAAATGTTTGATGTGTGGGTGTTTATGTGCGTGTTCATATACCTGAACAAGGAAACTAGTGTTCATCTGAGACCTGTGCGACTTCAGTGAACCCTCTCAGAATTTACAGACAACAGACAGAAAATGTTGCAGCAAATACTGGTTTATAAACCCTGGCATTGCAGTCACCTCAGGACAGCAATGTGAGAGGAAAATTCTAATAAAACAAACTTGCTTATTATTTGCTTCTTTGTTCTGTTTAATAAGAGATTTTACAGTTCAAAGCACAGTTTTTTAGCTAATCATGTAATCTTATTGAGGACTACAAATAATTTATGTGTCTTTCTTTATAGTTCTACTGGACTCTATAGCTTAGTCAGCATTTACTGTTCATATTTTTCCTATAGAAATGCAAAAAGGAACAAAAATTCCCCACACAGTCAAACAAATTGAAGCCAAAGTAGATGGCAATGTAATGCAAACATTCAGTGGTACACACATCTGTGCCCCTGTACCTGTAATTGTTTTATAGTCCCCAATAAGATTACATGATTAGCTAAAAAAATATGCCTTGAACTCTAAGAACTCCTATTAAACAGAACAAAGAAGCAAAAAAGCAGGTTTGTTTTATTAGAATTTTCCTCTCACATTGCTGTACTGAGGTGACTGCAATGCCAGAGTTTATACAAGGTTCTAATAACTAGACACAACACTGCATAGCTGACAGTTAGCCTTCCTCCATCACATTTTATCTTTACAAGCTATATTTTTAAACAGTTGCTATGACAAAAGTTATTTTCCATCTTATCACTTTGTAATCTCAAGGACAAAACACAAAAAATGCACTTAAACAATTTAAATGCAAGTGACTTAGTAAGCTAGTATTTGGTGCAACACTTTCTGTCTTTGGTCTGTAAATTCTGATAGGGTTCACTGAAGTCGCACAGGTTTCAAATGAACACTAGTTTTTATATTTTCAATTTGTCTGTGTATTTTTGCATTCATCCTCTCCATTATAAAGTAAAGTGTTAATATTTACAACTGATGACCGGCTTAATACCATCCAATATAAAACAGCAACTATTTTGTCCAAATTTTATGTATTAAATATTTGTATTTGATGGACTACTTTGATAATGTGACAAAACAGAGATCAAAATAACCTTGATATAGTGATGGTCGTAGGTATTAATCTGTTGTAATAACTGATTTAATCTTGTCTTGTTATTCAGATAGCAGTCTTGACAGATCTAAATTGGAAACAACTAGCAGCTTTGAAAATTGTATGCAAGTAGCAGCCAGAATAGAAGTACACCCCTAATAACCCAACAGCAATAACTCATTAACACCTGCCCTCCATGCAGTTTCACAGTTCCTGACATCTGCGGAATTCCTGGCTGAACAGCTTTCCCCTAAGATAATTACTGAGAATATAGTTTTATAACCTGCCTTTAAACACATGTATGTATCTTGAAAGACTGTAACAGTTACAAACTTAAAACGTAAGTTGTTCAGCATACACACTTAGGGTTGCCACCTTTTGTTGTGGCCTAAACTGGACCAAAACCACACCCTCACGCATCCCATAACCCGACCTGTCTCTTCCCCCTCTCTGTCCACTTTACACCAATTTCATGATGCCACAGACATGTCAGGAGGAGGAGAAGAAGGAGTGACATCCTCTTTTCCTGGTTTCCTTTGCAATTGCATCGCATTGTTGATGCTTTTTTAAATAAAAAAGCACTGTGGAATTGGAGAATTAACAAACTACAATAGTCTGTTTGTTTTTTATACAGTGTTTTCCGGACTACCAGATAAACAGTTTGATTTCTGGATAGCCCAAGAAAAAATGGATATGTTGCAACACTACACACACACCTCTTCATAATGGTGATGTTACTACTTCAACAGGACATAATGGTGATTTTATACTGAACTAGTGATTAGACAATACCTGTATTTTGTTATAGTAATTATACAAACAACTGTTAATATCTCTTTAACCATAATAGATAGACCCGAACTATCAGTGTAACTGTTGTTCTTCCAGTGTAATCTTCAATTTGGTATGAAGCAGTTTTGTAGGTGTCACTCCGTTTTATAAATATTTGCATACTTATGATATTTATCCATATCTGCAAATTTAATCAATAAATAGATGTCAGAAAAGCAGTGTTGGTTAGACACCAGTTATCAGACAAAGTTTTTCCAGCATTGTGTAAGCTTTCATTTCACATCATAGAGTACCATATACACATTTTCTGGTTCAAGTTGCTAATATAATTGCTAACATATAGGATCATCATCATCATCCCCTTTTTCCCATTTACATGGGGTCAGGGTATCGTATTAACTGTCGCCACCTCTCTCGATTCAGTGCCACTCTCCTGCCTTCTTCAACACTCATGCCTGACTGTCGCAGATCTTCTTTCACACAATTCATCCACCTCTTTGCTGGATGCCCTCGCTTCCTCTTACCTTCTTCCTGTCTGTCCCAAATCTCCCTCACCAGATTGTCTTCTGCTTTTCTACACATGTGCCCATACCATCGTAATCTGTTTTCTTTGATCTTTTCTGCAATTGGAGCTACTTTGGCTTCTGCTCTTATGTCCTCATTTCTTCACCTGTCCCGCAGTGTAAATCCTACCACCTTTCTCAGGCACTTCATTTCCATCACCTCTAGCTTCTTCAACTGTTCTGCCTTTACTGCCCAGGTTTCTGTACCATACAGTAGTACTGGTCGCACCACTGTCTTGTACACCTTACTTTTCAGCTTCTTTGGCATTCTCCTGTCATATACTGCACCTGATACTCTATGCCAGTTGGCTGCAGCCCCTCTGATTCTAGCTTTGACCTCTTCATTCAGACTACCCTTCTCCTCAACCACCCCTCCCAGATATGTGAAGCTGTTTACCTGTTCCACTATCTTCCCATCTATCTCTATTCTCAGCTTCTTCTGATTTCCCCAATCTGCTGCCATTACCACTGTCTTATCTGTGCTTAGTTTCATCCCATGTGCCTTCAGATTTGCATTCCATTCTCCTATCCTTTGCTGAAGTTCTAGATCAGAGTCTGCCTGTACTGCCACATCATCTGCATACAGCAGCTTTGTTGCTCTGACCCCTCCAACCTGTTTGCTGATGTAGTCCATTACCAGTATGAACAGCAGTGGGCTCAGAGCTGAACCCTGGTGTACACCTACTCCCACTGGGAACCCCTCAGTGAGGCCAAACACTGTTCGCACTTGAGTCACTGGGTCCTTGTACATAGCCTGTACTAATTCTACCAATGTTTCTGGGACTTCAAACCACCGCAGTACTGCCCAGATCAGCTTTCTTGGGACCTTGTCATATGCTTTCTCCAAGTCTAGGAAAGCCCAGTTTGACTCTCTCCTCTTCTCTAGTTTCTTCTCAAGTATCTGTCTCAATGCAAACATCGGGTCAATTGTGCTGCATCCTGATCTGAATCCAAACTGTTCATCTCCCATCTTACATTCTACTCTTCTGCGTATCCGTTTATCAATCACCCTCTCTAGAACTTTCATGCAATGTAGTAGGAGTTTGATGCCTCTGTACTGTCCACAGTTGTGAATGTCCCCTTTGTTCTTGTACACTGGCATGAGTATGCTTATTCTCCAGTCATCTGGGATACGCCTTTCTCTCCACACTGCAGTTAGTACCCTCAGGAGCCATTTCTCCCCTAGCTCACCCAGCATCTTTATCATATCTGCTGTGACCTCATCTGAGCCTGCTGCTTTCCCTGACTTCATTTTCCTTAGTGCTGCTCTTACTTCTTCTAAGCTGGAATCCTCTTCTACTCTCATTGTAGGCTGTTTCTGGGGCAGTACCACTTCTGTGGGGTTTTCTTCATTCAGAAGCTGCTGGAAATACTCCTTCCATCTGCCTTTGATGTCCTCTGGGCTGGTAAGCAGGTTGTTGCTGGAATCCCTTATGAAGGGTGTCTGACTATCTTCTTTATCTTTCTGTCTTTGCCTTGCAACCTGGTATAGTTTCTTGTGCCCCTTACTGAGTCACTTTCCAGAAGCTGATAGAGTGCCTCTGATGCCCTATTCTTTGCTATTGCAACTTCTTTCTTAGTTTCTTTGTTAGCCAACCAGTAGTCCTTCCTAGCTTGGTCAGTCTTTTCAATCTCCCACTTCTTCCTGCACTCCTTCTTTCTTTTGATTACTTCCTGCACTTCTGCATTCCACCACCAGCTTCCATTATGTACCTTATTTCCATACCTGGCTCGGCCACATATCTTTTCTGTAGTCCTAACACATGCTGTTTATAGGCGCTGCCACTCTTCTTCAACTCCACCTATTTCCTCCTCTTCTTGGGGTACTAGAGCCCTGAGTAATTCCTTGAATTGCTGTACTTTCTCTCCAGTCAACTTCCAGGTCTTCAGCCTGGTCTCTGTTGACCTTAGAGCCTTCTCTGACCACTGCTTGCAGTTGATTGTGGCAACTACTGGTTTATGTTGTGAACCGACTGTTTCACTGGGGATGACTTTGCAATCATGGATTCTACCTCAGTGCCTTTTCCTTACTAGGAGGAAGTCTACCTGAGTTGCATGTTGGCTACTCTTGTATGTGATCTTGTGACTGTCTCCCTTTCTGAACCATGTGTTGGCTACTATCAAGCCATTTGCCAGACAGAAGTCTAGAATGGCTTCTCCTTCTTTATTCCTATTGCTCCACCCATGTGGACCCAGGCAGTCCTCATATCCTGTTCTGTCTGTCCCGATATGTGCATTTAAGTCACCCATTATCAACACCAATTCATGTTGTCCTGCTTCATCTAGTAGGTCCTGCAACTACTGTCTGAATGCACTCTTTTCCTCACTATCACAACCCTGCTGTGGGGCATAGGCTGAGATTATGAATACTGTCCTATCATTACACTGGAGTCTGATTGCCATGAGTCTGTCATTAATTCTGATGATATCCCTCACTGACTTCTGAAGCCTCTGTCTCACCACAATTCCTACACCATTTCTAGCCTGTCCACCACCTGAGTAGTAGAGTCTGGATCCCAAGCCAAGTGGCTTTGTTGCACTGCCCTTCCATCTCGTCTCTTGGATACATAGGATGTCCAGCCTCCTCCATATCATCATGTCATCCACTTCTAAGCTGCGTCCTATCAGTGAACCTACATTAAGCGTAGCAATTCTCAGTTCATGTTTGGCAGGTTGGTTGGTTTTATGTCCAGCTTTCACTCAACAGAGCTATCCCAGGTAACCCAGGCTGGGCAACTAGACACCAGCCAGCCAGTAGCCTATTGACCCAGGGCTGGTGGGCTTTTATGGCAGGCACACACTGGCCAATAGGGGCACATATACCCCTCCCACCGTTAGCATGGGTCCCTGGCGTGGGTCAGAGAGTAGGCCGGGTCCTCAACCCACTTATCACCGGTAACTACCCATGCCCATTTTTTGGCAACAGTCAACATGACCGAATCACCTAGAGTCATATTTTACACCATCGAGTGGCTAGCCCTGCCACGGCGCACAGTTTGTGATCTGTGTTCTCCTATCTTGAGTATACTGCGCACCACAATAGATGACCAAAGTGGTTGGTCTTTTTACAACTCTTCCCCCCATTAAGCACCATGTAGAGTCTGTGCTGCTGCCCACAGCTCCATTCAGTGGTGAGTTTGAGATGGAAACACTCAGCATGTTTTTCGAACATGGGAGAAACCCCATGGAGACACAGAGAGAACATGCAAACTCCAAACAGGCATTAGTCGGAGGTCAGGATCGAACCTTGTACCTTGTGCATTGGAGGCGAAGACCTTAACCACTAAGCCATCTGGTCTTACTAATATAGGATATACTAATAATATTTCAGGAAAATAACTCACATATTCTGAGGTACTAAATACCTCATTTAGTTTGGGAGCCAATCCTGACTTGTATGCTGAACAGGCCTGTGAAATGCTGTTCCACAATGTTTCCAAGTGGACATTGCCTGAGATATTTACATAAACAAGATATTTCTGTATATATATATATATATATATATATATAAATATATATATATATATATATATATATATATATATATATATATATATATATATATATAATATGTTATTGTTAAACAAGCATAAATATCTGCATTGTGGTGGTAGGTAGACAGAAGATGTAAGTGACACATTTTCCAGCATTATATAAGCTTTCATTTTATACCATGAAGTACCTTATAAACTCAGGGTCAAGTTATTAAGAAAAATGTTGTTATTGCATTTATTCATAACTGACAAAAAGAAAAAAATGAAAAATTACACTTTCTCACTTACTGACCACTCTGTCGGGATCAGTAGATGCCCCTGACCTGTATATAGAGCTGCCCAGTGAAGTATTGTTCCACATTGATGGTATGTAGACTCTGCACAAGACATTTACATACAATGTGAAAATATGCATAAATACCATATTTATTACCAAACAAATAAAAATATCTGCAAAGTGTTTACACTTGGACACTAAGATGAAACTTCTTATTTTGTCAGGGACACCTACCATACCAGGGCTTCCACATGCTAACTAAAGCTTTTGCGGCCCCCATAGTGTACTTTTAGGCAGAGTTCCCCTACTGGACATTCCTACATACCAGTCTCAAACTCAAATTAAGTCATCATTACAGTGGTGCTATTCAATGTTAGGAGTCTAAATAGAAAGATAACAGAACTTGAAGCTTTCCTGCAATTTGACCCCATTAATATTTGTGTTGTTAATGAGATGATGTTTCAATGCAATGACAGCATTCTCTCTATACCAGGGTTTACTGCCTACCATGCTTTCACACTATTGGGTAACTGTGCGGGGGACTACCTGCATTTGTTAGAAATACTATTACCTCACATCAAATTACCCATGACCTTAACTTGTAGCTCCTGGAGTGCTAAAGCCTTAACAAATCCAACTATTACTTCATTCTTACCTACAGATCTCCATCAATGTCCACAAAAGATAATGGAAATTACCTTACACCATTGAGGAATTAAATATCAAACCAAATACCTTCTTCCTAGGGGACTTCAATTACCCAACCATTGATTGGCACATTTTCACCTATAAAATAGATATGTTCACTATTTCCTAGACTTTATTAATACAAATGCACTGGAGCAAATTGTAAAACTACCCACTAGAGGCTGTAACATCCTTTTCCCCCCATCCACCCTGCTTAACTCTGTCTGTCCCAGTGCCCTCATCTATTGCAGGATCTACCTGCTCCTCCCTCCTCCCCGCAGACTTCGAGTGAGCTGGGGCCAGAGTGGATCTTAAAGATGTCTTGGGGGTGGTGCTGGCAACTGCTTCTGGTTGCTGATGGGGGGGGGGTTATCATGACCTGCCCTTACTTCCCCTTCCTCCAACCCTGTGTTTGTTGGCAATGTCCAAGGGCTACTTCCTAGATAAGCACTCTCATCCCTCCCTGCTAATGCCTCAGACACCTGAGCTGATCATCAAACTCGGGTTGCTTGGGCCATAGTTATGGGTTAATCACATTTATATCACGTTATCGAAAGATGAAAATAGCGAATGCTATTTCACCGGCCCCAAAACATCTAAACATGAAAATATCGAACATTCAGAACAGTAAATTTTTTCCCATGGAAAAAATTTGCTGCTCCGAAATACGAAACAAGGATATTGCCAATATATTAACAGTCAAATTTGATGCTAACTTTACCCCCAACTCCCACATTGTTGGCCACACTATCCACGAAAATTTAATTTCCCCTGAAATCACATTGGAACAAGTCTTAGAATCCCTTGCAAAGGATGAAAATAATACTTTCATGAGACAAGACAACATATCAGGCTGCATTCCCATCAGGGCCAAGTATATACTAGCTGAGCCCCTAATGAAACTGTCCAACCCCAGCCTGTCTACAGGGTTTGTACCTGATGCCTGGAGAATAGCTACTCTGATTCCCCTACATAAAAATGGTCCTCTTTACAGACCTTGGTAATTATAGGCCCATCGGCTTACTAGCTTATATGCAAAGCATTGGAACATATCATAACAGATCTCATTTATGCAGACATAGACAATTTAGTTGAACTAGACCCTCCTCAGTTTGGTTTTGTGAAGGGCAGGTCCTGCCTCCTGAACCTATTAAGCTTCTTTGAAAAGGTTACATAAGCTGTGGACAGTGGTCATGTTATGTCCATTTCTTCTCTTGACCTAACCAAGGCTTCTGATACTATTTCCCACACTGGAATTACTGAAAAACTAGACAACTTTAACGTAACCCCCTACATTGTCTGCTAGATTGCCAACTGGCTGTCTAGCAAATCCCAGGTTTTGAAGTTGCTGATACACGCTGAATTTAACATTTTAATACCAGGGGTGCTACTGGTATGTGTGCTATACCATCTCCTGTTTGGCATTTATTTTTCAGACATCCAAGCCAATATCCCAGAAGTGTGGTTGGTGAAGTTTGGTGATGACTGCAAGTTGGGTGTTGTTATCCGCTCATCCTCTGATACTAAACAGCTCCAGCAAGGGTTGGAAAATGCACATATATATGGTGTACTGAAAATGGTCTAACGTTAAATACAAAAGAAGTGCAGTGTAGTAGCCTTTGGCAAAAATTGCTCTCACCTCATATGCTATAAATAATACTCCTCTTCAGAAAGGGACATCGTAGAAAACTTGGGTACTTTTATGGACAACTCTCTGTCATTTGATCATCATGTTTCCAGCATAGCCAGGAAGTCTTTCTACCTGGTCCAGTTAATTATGAAGGGACTATCTTCAAGAATCAAAAAAAGTCATTCTATCCCTGTATTTTCCCTTATCAGACCCACCAGTATATACAGTGTCTCCTTTGGTATGTACAAATCCGAACATATCACTCAACTGGATAGGCCCCAAAGATTTCTAAGCAAGGATATTAAAGGTATTAAATCCTTCAGCTATCTCAAAAAAATAATATGACTCTTCTTCTTCTACTCAGTAGCCTACTGGCTGCTTTGTGGTGACTTGTGCCTAGGTTTTCAATCCATGAAAAATTTAATCCTATTTGACCTCCTATTTCTTTGCAAAAGTAGTGCTTCTGCAAACGCCCACACTACAGACCTAAATCTACACCAAAACATAAACAAGATTTGCTGGAAGGATACGTTCTTAACACAGTATATTCCCAGTCTATGGAATAAGTTGCCCCTACTGTTTCTGGCTAAAAGTGATGACCGCTTGGGTAGACACAGATTTACATCAGGCTTGTCATGTAAGTCCCTGGTCAGTTTGGGAAGTGAGCAGTATTAAGTTCTTGACAAGTGTAGCAAGAACTTTCAAGTTTATCTACTTAAAGTTATATAATATATATAGCTAGGCATATTATGGTTCCTGTGATCAATTGCCTAGTATTATTCCTATATTTCTGTGTTTTAAGTAGCAGTGAGTAGCTTCTGAACATTGTATAAACATTTATTTAATATATGAAGAATCACTTAAAACTTCTTGCTGGACAAAGTATTAATACAAGCATTAATATTGCACATATTCATAATTTGAATGAAAACAAACCTCACAGTATTTCATTTACTGACCATCTAATTCTTGTCTTGAGGAATCCATGAAGGTTTCTGCTGACTGAGTCTATGAAATGCTGTTCCACAATGCTTCTAAGTGGACAATATAATATTTATGACATTTTATTGGTAAATAAAGAATGAATATTTACCAAGTGGTGGTAGTTAGACACCAGCTATCAGTGCATGGTTTTCCAGCATTATGCACACTTTTATTTGATGTCTTAAAATAGAATATAAACTCCTTCTGGTTCAAGTTATCAGTAGAAATATTATTATGGTCTGTATTCATAATTTTGAATGAAAATGAATGACAGCATGCCACATAACGACTACCTAATTTGGGTTAGGAGCCATTGTTAACCTGTGCGCTGAATGGATCTGTTAAATGCTGTTCTGTGAAGCTACCAAGTGGACATTGCTCATGTTATTTATATAAATATGATAATTATGCATATTTTATTGTTATGCAAGTAAAATTACCTGGGAAATATGGTTCTTAGAGATGCCAGCTGTCAATGACAAGTTTTGAGAATTATGTATGCTTTCTTGTGATACCAGATCACAGGCATAGTCAGGCCATTGACAACAGGTACCTGCGTGACTCTGTCATAGTGCATGTAGGGGTAAATTACCTGAGATGTACCTCAATCGACTATATGAAGAGCGGCATTACAGTGCTCCCTATCTATGTGTTCAAGGCTGGTATGAGCCTACCATTGAGCAGCATTCTACCTTCATCAAGGATGATCCCACAACATCAAATGAAGATGATTGACTTTAGTGAGTGGCTCAGCCTCTGGTGCCGTTCCAAGGGGGTGTAATATTTATCAGCATGGGGAGGATATGGTTGACAGACTAGGTTGCTGTACAAGGATGGTCTGCATCTGTCCCCTCTGGACTTCCAAATAATGGCTAAAGCATTAGCCTCCTCCATGGTGCCTTTTTTTAGGCAATGCCAAACTGACAAATCTTTCAGTATAGCAAAACCACCCCAAGGGAATCTAAATGTGTTACAACTCAATGCCAGGAGTCTAAACAAGAAACTATACTCCCTCCAAGTTCTCCTCAACCTGGTGAATGCAGACATCTGTGCAGTTACTGAGACATGGTTTAAAGCCACAGAAAGCTCCCCAGCAATGCAAGGCTACAATACCTTCCACACATTTAGGCCAGTTACTGCACAAGCAGAAACTAAAGGTGGAGGTGTTTCAGTCTCCATCAATAACAAGGTTACATAAAGGTTGGTCAAACAGGATGAAGAGCTTGAGCTTCTCCACATCCAAACTGCTATAGGCAAAGTCCAATATCATATACTTGCTAGATAGAGATCCCCCTCTCTGGCCCAGGAAACCAATAATTTGTACTTAAACTTACTGGAGATACTCACTATTCCACCCAATACCATATTCATGGACGACTTTAACTAACCCACTATAAAATGGGAATCATACATGACCCCACAAATGGAGGGCCAGGGATTGCTGGACTTTAAATTTAACACCCTGAACCAGATAGTCCGCACACCCTATATGGGAGGAAGCATACTGGACATGGTCCTCACTAACATGGAAGAATGATGCAACCCCCCCCCCCTTATAATGTCCGCTCTGCTCTGGTAAGGTCAGACAATAAAGCTGTCTCCTTTGAAAAAAAACTTAAAACTCATGATCCCAGCTAACCCTGTAACATTTAAGAACTATTCTAAGGCAAACTTCCCATTATTAAGTGACAACCTGACAAAATGTCAAGCCCCCCCAAAACCCTGAGAATACAGTTGCTTATGGGGAATTGTTGACAGATACTCTATACAGTCATGCTGATAAGTACATAGAGACAGTTACGCCTACCAGAAATAAGTTAGTAAAAAATCAAAAAACAAGTCACCCTGATGGAGTCCAGACATCGACAGTTTGTGCATCATAAGGAAGAAAGTCATAACAAAAATCAGGAAAGACAATGCCCAGCAGGATAAAAGCTGCCTCATCAATCTAAATAAACAACTGGAACTTTCTATAGAATGCCCAAAGGAAATGGAGAGCAAAGAATGTACCCTCAGTTTAGAAGAAAATGATCTAAGGGAAGACTTGTTTGATTTAATAGAGATGGACAGACATATTAAGATTGATGAAAGAACTAGATTACAGAAAATAAATAAGACTGAAAATATTAGGAGCCTGAAAAGAAAGACGAACACAGTAAATGAAACTATTAACAGAAATTCATGTGATAGAACATTAGTAAATAGGATATATTTCTCTGGAGCTAGATTAACAAAAAAATACAGGGCAATAAGTGAAAGGAATGGAAGAAATCAAATGCCATCATGGAAGTATCAAACAGAGAAAAAAATATATAGGAATTAAGACAAAAGGTGTCACTGTTGGAAGAATGTAGAAGAGGGAACAAAATAACAAAAAAAAAAAATAGAAAGACAGATGTGGTAAAAACTAAAGATAGCACAGGCAGAAAAACTCAGAAGATAAATATAAAGGAAAAGTACAAAATAAGCAATTCATTGATTACCCAAAAGTCTTATAGAGAAATGGGAAACAAAGCAAAATAAATAGAAACATGGCTTGGCTTGTAAATGTGCTAATGGTGCTCATTAGCCTAGTACACACCTATGAACCTATAAGAAATCAACACATTTTGGAGAAATATTTATGAAGACCCTGTGGAACATAACAAAAATGCTGAACAGAAAAATTAAAAGAACTATTAATGAGTTCAAATGTACAGGATATGAAATGGGATAAAGTAACAGCCACAGAAACTGAAACAAAATTAAGAAAAGCTCCTAACTGGAAAACCTCAGGCCCAGATGCAGTACCTAACTTCTCTCTGAAAGTATTATCATCTTTACATAAAGATTTAGCCATGAGTAAGAACTATTTATATGCCCATCCCTAACAGACAAAAAGCTGGTTAACAACAGGAAAAATTATACTTCTCCTTAAGAATGAACCTGTAAGCCATCCTAAAAACTATAGATCAATAGCATGCCTTCTGACAATGTACAAACTATATACTAGGACTGATGCAGACAGAGTTTATACTTATTTAGAAGAAAATTCAATCATTGCAGTAGAACAAAAGGGTAACAAAAGAAAGCCATATGGAATAAAAGGATCATTTGTTGCTAAATAAAGCCATGACAGAGAATTGTAAAAAGGGAGGAATCTAAGTACGGCATGGATAGATTACAAAAAAGCATTTGACAGCATCCCACATTCGTGGATAAAGTACTGTTTACAGATGTTTATGATGCATCTTATTTTCATAGGTTCATAGGTGTGTACTAGGCTAATGGCCCTGGAGCCTTTACAAGCCTAGCCCACAGGATTACCATGGCATCGTGCCACCCGACCTTAGTTTCCAGTGCCTTTGTCGAGTAGAGCCACTGGAGTGATCCCCGGGGTGAATTTTCTATTTCCCATCCACTTGTCAAGAATTCCCTTGAAGAGGGCCAGTGAGGTGCTCTGTTTGACATGTATGGGAAGTCTATTCCATAGCAAGGGCAGTCTCTGGGTTATGACCCTGTCCCTCCAGCACGTTCTGTTGATTGTGGTAATGAGGTTGAGGTCTCTGGAGCATGTGGTGCAGAGGGATTGGGATTTCTTTAGATGTAGCATTTCTAACAGAGCTGGGTCAGACATGGCTTTGTAAGTCAAGCAGATATCACCTCTAAGTTGCTGATATGAGACAGAGAATAGTTGGAGTTTTTTGACTCTGTCCATGTAGGACAAGTGCTTAAGGCCTAGGATCCTCTTTGTGAGGTACTTTTGTGGCCTCTCCAGTTGTTGCAGGTGTCTAGTGAGATACATGGCAAATGGGGCATTGTACTCGATGATTGGCCTAATGAGGGAAGAGTAGAGGGAGACAATGACCTCTTTCTTCCTGGATGCAAAACCCTTAGTAATGAGATGTGCCATATAGAAGGACTTTCTGTTAACCTGTTTTCCCAGATCTCTTATAACGCCTTCTGTATTCAGTGGACTACCATCGATGCGGTAGTTCATGGGAACTGGGTTTTTCCCAAAGGGGATGACAACACATTTTTTGGCATTGAGCTTAAGGCCATGGTTCTGACACCAGTCGTTGGTCTCAGTGAGGCCTTTCTGTAGGATGTCAACCTCACTTGGGGAGTTAATAATGGCTCCCAGCTTGCAATCGTCTGCAAACTTTATCAGCCAGAGTCCCTTTGTGTTGGCCTGGATTTCTGAGAAGTAGATACCAAACAGGAGAGAACCCAGGACCGATCCCTGTAGGACTCCACTCGTCACTGGTTGTCAGTCTAACTTGGAGTCAGCTACTTTCACACTGTGGGTTCTATCTGTGAGCCAATTTGCAACCCACCTAGTGATATAGGGGTTGATGCCTAGCTTAGTGAGTTTTGCTATGATTCCTGAGTGGGGAATGGTATCAAAGGCCTAAAACCATCAGTCCCATGTCTCAAACCAATGACCCTGTACACTATAATTAGAGCAATGTACCACTACACCATCAGTTACATTACATTGACCATGAAACAGTGGCAAACCACTTTGTAATTAAGCCATGACAATGGGCAAATTATTATCCTAGGTATAAAAATTCAAAGGAGGATGTACCAGGGTGATTCTTTGTCACTACTGTTGTTTAGTCTTGCTTTTAACACATTCAGCTGTTTACTTAACAGATTAGATATTGGTTAAAATTTTGCTCATAGAAAACAACCTTGCTTAAAGACTTTGCATCTACTTTTTGTAGATGACTTAAAACTATATAGTTCATTAGATAAAGAGTTGAAACCACACCTACAAGTTGTTAAAACATTCTCAGATGATACAAGAATGACAGCTGGTCTTGATCAATGTGCAAAAGCAATTTTTGAAGCAGTAAAGTTGTATCACTAAGAAAATATCAGTCTGGGACAGGGATGTGATATAACAGAACCTGATCAGGAAGTTGTATAAATATTTGGGAATTGATGAAGGATCAGCAATAAAACGTGAACAAATGCAAATAAAATTTGGTAAGGAGTACTTTAGAAGACTCTTCCCCCCAGCTCTTCCATTGAAGAGCAAAAAAAAAAAAAAAAAGAAAGAAGGAGCACATTCCTTCTACTGGCACACGAACCAGGTAGCCTGATGCATAACACGTTCCCCCCAGCCACCTGCTCCCAACCCTCCTTCAACATAATTATATTAAAAAAAGTAGTTTCTTTTTTTAAACTGTATCAAACTATCTCCTAAAAATGCCTGAATGGAGCACTACAGGCAGCGCTCTTACTTTAACAAAAAAGGAACATTTCTTCAGTTTAAACTGTAGCAAACTGCTTGCTTGGTGTTAGAAACCCAGAAGATTTGGAGAAATTAAACCTAAAGATAGTGATACGAACTGGCAGTTTTGTTGCTTATGCCACCTGGGCTGAGGTCTATGGTAATGTGGGGATATTTGATAAAGTGAAACGATTTTTGTTATAGTCCTAAGTGGTGAAAGTAATTTGAGGGAAAGTGATTCTAAGGAGTATATTCAGACAGTTAGTTTGGGTAGTGTGATTAATAATGCAGTTTCCAAGCAGATTAATGGATGCTGACTTTACTAAAGGGAGGAATGGAAACTGCTGTTGCCATTACAGGCATGCAGAGAATTTATAGGACTTCATTTTGTGTAACAAAGTGTAGTCTATGTGTCTTTACCTGTGGGTAATATCAGCTCAGATAAGAAACTGACCAGCAGTTGTCAGACTAATAGCAGCAGGAATAGGCATGCTATGTGGGGGTATGGAAAGGGAGGAGCATATTAGCTAACTGTGTGTTAATAAACAGTATTCTGAAGTGGTGTGTTTATGCTGGATCCAGTGGCAAGGAAGAATGTGCAGTGATGTCATTTGAATACTAACAAGGGTGGTGGGAATAGCTTGTGTTTGATGGATTTAGTGCAGTGATTGTCAGAGTTAGGTGAATAACAGATTCTTGATAACAAGATGAGAAGATAATTTCATTATTTATGCAGCGAAACCATGTAGAGTGGTGTTTTTATTTTTAGTGCTTAGAAGATAATTAGTAAGTGATTACACAAGCAAGCTTTACAATACTCTGTATTTGTTTAAAAGCAATACAAAAATGCCACTGTTACTTAAAATGTCAAGCAATGATTATAGGGTGCTACTCTGTGAATTTACAAGGTTGCGAGAGGTTATTATATTAGGCAAGCTTTAGGGATGGAAAGTGGTGCTGTCTTATTAGAGCAATATGCATCATTACACATAACTGTATGAAAAGGCTTGCAGTTTCATCGTGATGGGTGTATAAGTAACTGTTGGGGATAGTGGAAATGAAGAAGGATGATCTTAGGGATAAATCCAGCATCTCAAATGAGACAAGCAAGCTTTACAATACTCTGTATTTGGGATCCAGTATCTGTCTGCTTGGGATGACATGATTGACAGACCTTGGTGCTTTGCTAGAGATGGCCTGCATCTGTCATCCATGGGTTTCCGGGTACTGGCTAAGGCTCTTGCCACCCCTGTTGTGCCTTTTTAGGAGGTGTTCCAAAGATCAAATTACCACCGTAACAGCTATAAATAAATGCAATCTGAGGGTCATGCTACTCAATGCTAGAAGTCTAAATCTCAAGATGCACTCGCTCGAAGCAGTCCTCAAAATGGAGAACATCAACATTTGTGCTGTAAGGGAGACCTGGTTTAAAGCAGCAGAAAGCACCTCTGCGCTACCAGGCTGTAATTCATTCCATACAATTCGACCCCAGAACATGGACCGAAGCTCCAAAGGTGGTGGTGTCTTCATATTCATAAAGGATATGTACACCTTCAGACTAGTAGCTAAGTATAACACATTCGAGACAATCCATGTACAACTAACAGTGGGTAAGATGGCGACTCAGGTCGTAGCCTGCTATAGGTCCCAACCATGTCCCAAGACTCTCACTTCACATTTCTCTGCACCCTAGAAACTATTAAGATCCAACCCAACACTCTCATACTATGTGACTTCAACTACCCCTCCATCAGCTGGGAAAACTACTCATACACCAATGCACTGGCCCAATGCTTCCTGGAATTCATCAATTCCAATGCCCTGGACCAGCTCATTCTTACCCCCACTAGAGGAAGCAGCATCCTTGACCTGGTTATTACTAACATGGGCAACCGTTGCTCTACATCAATAGTCAGTTCCTCCCTGGTTAGATCTGATCACAAACTAATCACCATGGAAATTCACATCTCACCCATATCCCCAGCAAAGGTATCTACCATAAAAAACTTCTCCAAAACTGACTTTAGACTCCCAAAAATGGAGATGGCTAACTTCATGGCACCGATGCCAATGGAAAATAGATGAATCATACACCAATACACTGTACACATACATTAAAGCATGGAACTAGCCATTCCCACAGAACTAAGACACTCACCTCCAAAAAAAAGGAAGACAATCTGGTGGTCCCCTGCCATTAATAAACTCTACAACTGAAAGAAGAAACTGTTGCAGAAAAATGTGAAGTCCCAAGACTGGAAAAATTCCCTTATTAGCCTCAACAAAAAGTTGAGATCCCTCATCAAAACCTCCAAAGCCAGCTATGAAGGCAGAATTGCGACAGACACTAAAAACAACCACAAAGCCTTCTATAGTTATATCAAGAATCTCCAAGGCAATACCCAGATTTGCTCTGAGTTACTGCACAATGGTATCTGCTATACTGAGCCAACAGATATTGCCAACATACTGGCCGACAGATTCAGTGCCAACTTTACCCCTCCCCCCCAAAGGACCAATCACAGTACCGGAAGAATGCCAGGCACCCAGCATTACTGCAGCACAAGTTAAAACTGCATTGTCCAAGGCCAAGAATACAGTTTCCATGAGACCTGACAATATCCCTGGCTGTGTTCTACATGAATTACAAAGTGAATTGGCACCACATCTGTGTGCCCTGTTCACTCACAGCCTCACCTCAGGCTTTGTCCCTACTGAATGATGCACTGCTACAGTCATCACTCTCCATAAAGGAGTAGCGACTACAAACCCTGGAAATTACTACCTCATTAGCCTGAGGAGTCTGATATGTAAGGCTATGGAGCACATCATCATGGACCTAATTAACAAGAATATAGGGAATCTCCAAACTCTAGATTCCACTCAATTTGGTTTTGTGAAAGGTAGATCATGCCTGCTCAACCTGGTTGACTTCTTTGAGTCAGTCACCAGAGCTGTGGATGAGGGTAAGGCTTTTCATACAGCCTACCTCGATCTGGCCAAGGCCTTTGATACCATTCCTCACTCAGGAATTATTGATAAACTCACCAAACTAGGCATCAACCCCTATATCATTAGGTGGGTTGCAAACTGGCTCACAGACAGAACCCGCAGTGTGAAAGTAGCGGACTCCAAGTCAGACTGCTGACCAGTCACAAGTGAAGTCCCACAGGGATCGGTCCTGGGTCCTCTCCTGTTTGGCATCTACTTCTCGGAAGTCCAGGCCAACACGGAAGGACTCTGGCTGACCAAGTTTGCAGATGACTGCAAGCTGGGAGCCATTATTAACTTCCCAAGGGATGCAGACATCCCATAGAAAGGCCTCACTGAGACCAATGACTGGTGTCAAAACCATGGCCTTAAGCTTAATGCTAAAAAATGCGTTGTCATCTCCTTTGGAAAAAAACTCAGTTCCCACTAATTACCACATCGATGGGAGCCCACTGAACACCAAAGGCATTATAAGAGATCTGGGGACACAGGTTGACAGCAACCTCTCCTTCGACCACCACATTGCCACTGTAGTCAGAAAGTCCTTCTATGTGGCACATCTCATTACCCAGGGTTTTGCATCCAGGAAGAAAGAGGTCATCATATCTCTCTACTCTTCCCTCATTAGACCAATCATCGAGTATAATGCCCCATTTGGCATGTGCCTCACTAGACACCTGCAACAGCTGGACAGGCCACAAAAGTACCACATGAAGAGGATCCTAGGCCTTAAGTACATGTCTTACATGGACAGACTCAAAAAACTCCAGCTATTCTCTGTCTCATATAGTCTACTAAGAGGTGTCCCTGCTTGACCTACAAAGCCATGTCTGATCCAGCTCTGTTAAAAAAGCTACATCTAAAGAAATCCCAATCCCTCCACACCACATGCTCCAGAGACCTCAAACTCATTACCACAATCAACAGAACATGCTGGAGGGACAGGTTCATAACCCAGAGACTGCCCATGCTCTGGAATAGACTTCCCATGCATGTCAAACAGAGCACCTCACTGGCCCTTTTCAAGAGAAATCTTGATGAGTGGATGGGGAATAGAAAGTTCACCCCGGGGATCACTCCAGTGGCTCTACTTGATAGAGGCACTGGGAACTAACGTTAGGCAGCACAATGACAGGGCACTTCTATGGGCTAGGTTGTAAAGTCTCCAGGGCCATTAGCCTAGTACACACCTATGAACCAATGAACCTATGAGCAATCAGTTGTATCTGTCTGGAGAGGAAAACACCAGAAGTAAGACACTGCTTTTCTGTTCTGGTAATGAAGGCAGAAAATTTAGGGGCAGCTTCTAAACCCCAGTGTATCACTCACCTTTGTGACCAACTTCCAATATACATCAAGCAGAGTAGCACCCTTTCCACCTTCAAGGTTAACTTAGATAATTTGATGGTCAGCCTCAAATTCATACCCAGTGTATCATGTCTTGCCCTCCTTTGAGGTAAGAGGGAACTTTAGAAATGGGAATTTGTTTGTAGACTGATTGCCTAGTACCTATGAACCTAAAGAAACCATTTTATCAGCCTTAGGTATTTTCTCCCCCCCACTGTTGACTTAGAGTATTTGCAGCCATTTTACAAGGACAACTGTAGCAAACATAAATGTTTAAGACAATCTTTCCCTCCACCAACAGCAAAAAAAAGATACAAAAGAACAAGTATACCTGTTCTGTTTTCAAATTACAGGGGTTTATATAACACAATGCAGTACTGCTGCAGTGGACTAGCCTAGGTAGACAGTGCTTTGTCTTAGAAAGGTCTGTGAAGTCCAATGGGAGTGATCAAGAAAACAGGGACAGGAATTCTAGAAGCTGAGATATAGGATACTATCAGAATAAACAGTGTAGTAGACAACAATCCATAACACATCATGCTTGGGAAGAAAGACTTAAATGATGACTTAAGTAAAACATGGCAGGACTAACCTCCTGTATTCAGAAAAAAGGATATGCACTTTCCATAATGATAGATCTTCGTGATTCATGTCCATCTGCTTCAACCCATAGAACTAGAAGCCCCTGACACTACATTTAGCAGCTGAAAATGTCCCAGGCTCTAACTTCTCCTCAACTTTCATGATGGTTGGTACCTCCTCTGATCTCCAGATCCCTGACGTTCCCCAGGACAGCAAACACCCATACACAACCACAACATGCACACTTAGAATTATGTCCTTCCAGGCCTCACCATGGGAAAGAATCATGAAAATTTACCACTGTGGTAAGTACATCATTTTCATATCTTACATAATCCAGAATATGCACCTCAAACTACAGTATACAGGCCCAAGCTAAACTTCTTTGGTGGCATCAGCACAGGATACTACTAGTGACAGTAGCCCTGAAGGTCTGCCTGGACCTTGAGATTACATCCAACTTGTAGTGCCTTGCAACAGTGTACAGACAAATTCATGTTGCAGCAGCACATATACCATCTAGTAAGGCATTTTTAAAGAACGCTTACAGGCAGCCATTGCTCTAGTAGAATGTCCCTTTGGTTTGTCTGCAGTTGATGCTCATATTTTTGATTGCAGATAAGAATACAACCCAAAAGACATCTGAAAGACATGAATTTCAAAACTATATGGTCATCTTTTCAGATCTGTTTTGCTTTGTCCAAATATATAAACTAACAAATCCAGTCAATGTGATTACCACCAAATTCTATGCACATGTAAATTGCTGCATAGATGTATCTGTGCTCTTCAGAAGTAAATACAAAGGCAAATTTAAAAATACACCTGTGGTAAAACCCTAATATAAACAGGCTCCATAATAAAAGAAAAGAAAAAAAATTGCATGCAAAAATAAACATAACTCTCAAGCTGCTAATAATACTTTTGCTCAACTTAAGGAACTCCAAACCCTGGTCAAATCAACCAAAGCAAATATAACATAAAAACAGTTGCTCAGGTGAAGGATAACCACATAGCCTTCTTTAACCATGTTAGAAATCTCAGAAACAAAGTCCAGCATTGTTCAGCGCTAATAGTAAAGGATATCACATACACAGACCCAGAGGGCATAGCCAATTTACTACCAGACAAATTTAGTTAAAATTTCTCTCTCCTCCTATATTCTCAGATCCCATACCTGTATCTACCCCCTCAAATCTCCCAAGAACAAGTCTTCAAGGTGCTATTTAAGAATAAAAACAATACTTTTATGGGACCAAACAACATAGTAGGCTGTCTGCTGCTCAGCCTGAAACATGACTTATCAGATGTCATCTAGACATTACTCAGTATCAGCCTCCAAACAGGTTGCATTTCAGATGAATGGAGGAGAGCAGCAGCAATTCTCTTTCACAATGGTACAGGGGTGACTCGTATTATAGAACTGCGGGACTGCAGCCCCTCCACCTGTAAAATGGGACCCCCACCTGTAAAAATGGATTAAATAAATTCCTCATTCCCCCCACAGTAGAACATATGAAAATAAAAAATTCTCGGACTACGCGCATGCGTGCTTAGTTCCTGACCAGATCAGAACTCCAAGCACACATGCTCTGGCATTCCAAGCTCTAGGCAGTCCGGATAGGGAAGGCAGGAAACTCCACCCTTCCAGCTCAGAGGTCTGTGCGGTGACGACCACACAAACCGGAAGGTCACCGGACTGCATTGCCCGCAGGCTGGACCAACAGCAGGATACTCCAGCTTCCTCACAGGAGACCCAATGGCATGTGCGGGCCATTAGAAGTGTGTGTGTGTGTGTGTGTGTGTGTGTGTGTGTGTAAAATGCCCCAGTTGCTTCATGGTGGTGGGTAGAAAATAAGGCTTGAACCCTATACCTTGGGCCCAAGTGACAAGAGTCTGAATTCCCTACCCACCACCATTTGTAAAACATTGGCAGGTTTTTGCCTCATAGTTGTTCTGTTCCTCATAACATCTGTGGTTTCTGTATTTTTGTTACTTTACTTAACACAGCCAGTAGTGCAGTGGTAGCAGTGTTGCCTGACAGCTAAGGGTTGTCTGGTTTAATTCTTGCTTGGGGTGCCTTCTGTGTGGAGTCTGCATGTCCTCCTTGTGTTTGTGTGGGTTTGCTCTGGTGTCCTCAGTGGGTATTTGTCCCTATTTTTTGGAATGTATTTCCCCATTATTGGCTTTGTCCAGGTTTTTTGTACCAAGGCTGAGAGCTATGGTGATAACTGAACTCACTGAATATGTTTGGGGGCTGTATTCCCCCATTATTGGCTTTGTTCAGGTGTTTTGTGCTATGATGTTGACAGCTATGGTGAGAACTGAATTCACTAAATGGTAGCCATTTAAGTTTCAGTCTTCCTTTCGTTCATAAAAATAGATGATTTGGCATAGTGGTATGTTGCTCTGGCTGTTTTGCACAAGGTCCTGGGTTCAATACTTGGCAGTGAAATATATGGTGGTAACAGTATTTTATTCTAGCAACATTTCAACATTATACAAGCAATGTTTAAAATGTGTCCTTGGTTTTTGGGCTTTTGTTCTCTCCCCAAATAAATTTTGGCTTTTCCCAGATTTCTTGTAATGCAAAGTTCAGAGATACAGCTGAGTGTCGAGTAGATATTACAAGGAGCTGAGAGCTGCAGGGGAACAAAGGTTTAGTGCTGCTTATGCTGTGTCTGCTTACATTGTAAATAGCACAACAGGTAGTGTACTTGCTTTTGATGCAGAAGGCTGTGGGTTCTACTCCCACAGTAGGTAGACCCATTGCTGATACTGTACTCTGTTGTAAAGGGGATGGATGCTGTAGTCCTCTTTGGCGAAGATACCTAGTAACTATGAACCTGTTATCAGTTTGCCATCCATTCCCTTTTGTGATATTACTAGCAATATCATTTTTTTAATGCAACACAGGCAATTTATTCCTCAAGGGCAACAGGCACTTTATTTGTAGATGAAACAATGACATATAACATTGTTTGCTAGCAGTAACCTCTTCATTAGTTAACAGATTTCTTTAATGTGGAATTATTTAGATGACTTTTACTTCTTCAGAGATTGCGCATATTTACTGATACTGGTGGACTGTAGAAGCTTGAGTAGACTTTTATGATGGAAATGTTCTGAACTGGGCAGTTTTGACATTATTGGTGCATGCATTTTGTTTCATTGTTTACTGGAAACATGTTCAAAACAATAAATTTAAAATGCCCTCTAACAACTGTACTGTACTGTATAAGGAATATAATTTAATACATTCAGGAAGGTGTATCAAAGAGCATGTGTATGTTTTGTGTTCAAGGGGCCTATGATTTGAAAACAGCCAAAAATGAATCTTTATCTGCCACTGGCAAAATTTATTTTCTTTGAATGTGGGTTTCAATGCTGTTTCAGTGAATGTGAGTTTCAAGGGCAGAGAAGTTTTAATGCTGTCTATTTTCATTGTGAGACTGCATTGCTTTGTTTAGCAGATATCTATTAGGGTTTATGCTGTAAAATATAAAATAAAACTTTCAAATGAAATCCATATAATCGCAGAAGTAAAGCAGTACGCTCATTACAGTGTTTATGGCAAATGGGGCGAAATAACCAAGGAGTGGGACATTGGAATGGCTGCAGGGGGGAACGCTCCATTCAACCATGATTTTGTGAGGGGGGGGAAGGGCAGCAAACTCAGACAGCCCCGGCTGAACTATACCTCTCAACTGTCCAGGATTTTGCAGAATTAATAGATTTTTGCTTATTTTTGGTTTGTTCCTCATAAAATTTGTGGTTTTCTGCCAAATCATTTAGGAATTAAGTCACTAAATAATGACAGATATTGAGTTTCAGACTTCATAACCTTCAGAAAAATGCATGCTAAAGCAAGACCTGTTATTCTATCAACTGTCTTTTTAGTACTGTTTGTATGTTCCCCCAATATACAGTAAACAGTAGTGAATTCCCTGATAACAGGAAACCGATTGTTTCCCGTATCTTCCATTTTTTTCTATTACTAGTTATGTTCCCCCAATATATTTGGCCTTATCCAGATTTCCTGCATTAAGAGGTTGAGAGGTACATGTAAATAAATCACTTTATAGAATTAGGAATATCCAAACCTCTCAACTGTCTCCAATTTTGGCTCAAAATGTTACTCTCCCCCTAATAATCCCTCTGCAAAATGGCAATTTTGGAAGAAAGCGTGGAGGGTTTACAATTATAAATAACTGTAATGATCAGAGTTATAGATTACCTTTATTTCAGAAATGCATGTAGATGTTCTTATTTTGTCAGCTGCTCAAGTTAACAGTACTAATTTTAGAAAGGTGTCCCTCCTTTGACAGGTTCCCAGCTGTATTGTATGGCAATTTTATAGTTTTGCATAACATATTTGGTCTGTTTTTCATAAAATTGTGGTTTTCTGGCAAATTAGTAGCAAATCATTAAAGATTGAAGTTAGAAAATAATGGCAGACATTTGATTTTCAGATTTCATACCCTTCAAAAATTCATGCTAATGCAAGACCTACTACTATTCTATTATCTTTCTAAGTTTATAAGAGCAATATTTACAAATTGTCTTTATTTTTGGGCCTGTGTCCCTCTTTTGTGTATGGCTTTGTCCAGATTTATTGCTCTGAGGTTGAGAGGTATGCGTGTCAGAGCCATCACCATCAGCTAGAGACATTTCAACCTGTGACCTACTTGTTGCATTCCACTCCCCATTGTAGTGGCTCTGGATGTGTCCAAGCAAGGCAAGGAGCAGTTATGCAGTGTAAGTGTGCAGAGTATTCCCCCATCCAAGGTAGACCACAAGTATGACCATGGCTTTTCATCTGTCCTTGATTTTGCAGAATGTTCTGGTTTTCTGTCATATTTTTATACTTTTGATGTATGCTTCTTATTATTCAGAAAATGCATGCTGTTGCAGTGCCCTGTTGCTCTGTATTAAAGTAGCAATGCTTTAATGACCATCAGGTAAGCTTGTCGGAGATTGTAAGATGCAAGTAAGCTTTAATAAGCATACTGTTAAAGAATTACCAATATTGAAAGCCTTTTCATTGTTGCCATGCAGAGAATATTTACATAACTAGATAACGTATAAGCCTTAGGTATTGAAATGCATATGACAGTATTTGTAATAAAGGACAGGATTACAGTATTTTTAGAAGCTTATTACATTTGTTGGAGACTTGCAGTTATCTTTGCAGGCTTTACCCATAAACTAAACAGAATGCCAATCTATCATGTGTGGTCCATAACTTGTGCAGTAATCCTTTAAGCAATTTATCTTGAGCTTGTTTTTTGTTTGCTGTTCATTTTTTACTTTGATCATGTGTTCTCCATGAAACAAGTAGATAGTTGTTGTCAGGCAGCAGGTCTTTTTTGGATAAGAAACATTTTTACAAGTGGGGGCATCACAGAGATTGCTACTTTCAGCATGTTACTTGGTAATTTTATAAAGGTGAATATAAATTATAATTAGAACTGCAGTGCAAGGAGAAGTGGTTTGAGCTGAGTACTGCTTGTTTTTTTTATACTTGATTTTGACTGGCATTCCAGTAATGTATTTAAAAAGCAATTTATTTTTTCATGCCTCACAACCTTTGTGTTTCCATGTAGATATTAAGTAAGTTGTCATGTAGCCAATGCATTGAAATATTTTTTTCTTCTACACTTCATTTTGTCTTGACTGGACTCTCGTAATGATAGTTTGGCACCCAGGGCAGCATATTTAATTAAAGTTCCAGTTGTTGTGGTTTTGAGCATAGCTCCACCCCTTTCTAGTTTGGTCACACCCCTTCCCATTGGCCCCATCCATTCAGCTGTCTCCTGCAGCCCCCCTTTAATTTGAAGTCACCAGCCACCACTGCAATGGTATGGTATCAATGGACATGGATAATTACAGAGACATAAGCCTGACCAGCCTCATTTGTAAAGCTACTGAAAGGTTCATTGTGGAATTAATAAAAGCATAGTTAACCCACAAACTCTCAACCTAAGCCAGTCTGGATTTGTTAATGGCAGATCCTCCAACAAAAACAAACTGAATAAACAGGAAAAAAGTAAGAGTATCAAACAAAACCAAAGAACCCAAGTGCTAAATCATATGTTGGAATAAACGTTTTTGTTTGTACATGTGACAGTGTGTAACCGGTTTCTTTCCACCTCCCAGGCATTACAAGTGAAGATCCTGCCTATTTAACCTGATCAACTTCTTTGAGAAGGTAACTAAATCAATGGCTGAGGGCAAATTAGTAAATAAGGCATATCTAGACCTCACAAAAGTATTCAATACATCCCACACTCAGGTATTGTAGATAAACTCTCCTAGATAAATGTAAATCCCTAAGTAACTCATTGGATAGAAAATTGGATTACCCCCTCCAAAAGACCTATGTATCACAGAGTATACATCTTCTGTGGAACCATCCTCTCAGATTTGTCAGTGACAGAACTGCTAGATGAAACTATAAAAACTACTTCACAACACAAAGTATTCTCTAGGAATTCCCTTTTGCATACTTGTAGTTTTCATCCTTCATTTAACTTTAATAACATTTCACATTCTCAACTATTTATAATTACGCATATTTGTTGTGATGACAGAGAGTAGACTATATAGGCTACAAATGCACAAGATATATTTTTGGCCAGGGTTTATAACAATAGAGTGGGTGAAAGCATTCTATTAAGGGCTATTGCTGGTGGTTTGTTTGAATACAAAAATAAAACTAATGTAGAAACATACAAACAATCGGATATTTTTTGTAACATATGGGAGTGACATACACCAGCTGATATGAGTTATTAACAAGTTGACTTTTTGATAAAAGTACCCAGTATATTTGATAAGCTGATTTTTCATCTTCTATACTACTTTTATTTCCATTCGTCAGGTTGACTTTTTGACAACTTGTATGTATATATCTATTTATTTATATATAGCTATATCTATATAGATATAGATATAAACACACAAACAAAAAAAACTATACACATATATGCTTGTAGTGCAGTATGTTGAGAAGATGCATACACACACATTTATATTGAGATAGACTGCCTGTATGATCACAACTCCATGTAAAACAGTTGTACTGCACTGCTTTGTGGGGTTTGGATCACTATATTTAAATATTTCAGTTACAATGCTTTGTGTCTTGACTAAAGTTCCTAGGTAATTACTCAGCATGTAGTCCAGGAGACCATTAACAAGCCTAGCCCAATCTCTCATCTACCCCCAGAAGACTGTCTAGTTAAGCTACTTGCTCAGAATCACACAACACCAAAAAAGAAGCTGAGGGAATCAAACCCAGGACTACAGAAAGTGATATATTAACATCACATAGCCTTAATTCTCTACACTAACTGCCAAGAAGATGCTATCAAAGACACTTGGGAGGTAAACATCAACAACTAGTCAGTCAGACAAGGGCACATTAACAGATGACTTTGATGAAGGCCTCTACCACTATGGTTAACACCTTTGTAAAACTCCTATGGATGGTAAAAGGTCAAAAGACAGCACTTTCAACTAAAAACGCTGTTTAGAGAAAACTCCTGCATAGTTTTCAAATCCTTATGTGCTGACAAACTTTGTTTATATCTACTGACATCACACAGAAACCCCCCCCTGAAAGGGCATCAAGTCCTACATTGTGACTATATGAAACTTTATATACAACTAAGTAGAGCTGCAACTAAATGGAGCTACAAGAAGATGGACACCATACATCACTTGTGGAGCAGGATGAGCTATGAACATCCTTCTGCCTACCTCCAAAGTAAAACACCTCATCTTTGTATAAAAGAGTTGTTTGAAATTATGTGAATAGCACCTCTAATAAACCAGTTCCAGGATATGGCCCTTCTATTTGATACCTAGAACCCATCTGTTCCGAGCAGTGGTTCTCCTTACTGGGGCAAACATGGAAAAATAATAAAGCATCCTGCTGGGCTGGCAGAACCTAATAGCTTTTGTAGACGTATTAGATGACCAGGTTGGGTGGAGTGGGTATCATGGTGCTCCAGCTTCCAGTTCTTGCTCTTGTATGCTTTCATCTTACAAGATAAATTTGAAAGTTTAGCAGTAGTAAGTATATGTCTGCCATCTATTTTGTAAAATGTAATATCAGTCCTTTAAAGATTGTAAGCGATCTCCTGGGTAAAGTCCTCAAGAAGGTCTTCCCCTCAGAATAAGTAATCCACAATTATTTAAAGAAAATGAAAGATCTTAAGCCAAGTCATGCTGTGCCAATATGTTTCAAAAGTTACTGTGGTGATCACTGTATCTGCAATGTCAAATGTGCCAAGGAGAAAATTAAAGACTACCTTGAAGGTTGTGTGAAGGATAATCTCCAAAGAGGTAACCTCGTAAGAAAGAAGAAGGCTTTTCCAATACCTGACCCACAAGGGTGGTCTGGAAATGAGGCATGTAAGACAAAGAGACAAGGGATTGGAGGCCTAATACATCTGAAGACTAGATGAGCTTTCCAGGTCTGTGTAAGGTGCTATGCTCCTTGTGCAGTTGGAGACTGACTAAATACTAAGTATTCTTGGTCAAGGACATGATGGTTCAACAAGCCTTATGATATATATCTACAAAGGAAGTCCACTTGCAGAGCAGGGACAGCCTTCTTGAGCACAGAAGACCATGAATCTGAGTATGATTTCAACATTATGGCTGAGGCAAGAAAGGCTGAAACTCATCTTGTTGGCTGCTTCTGGCTGCAGTCTGATCTGTCTGACCAATAGATGCAGAAGGTACGGCAATGTGTAAACCTCTTTGTGTACACATTGTAGTACCTTTTTTGGCATTTGGCAACTGCCCTAACATGGTGCTGCATGGTACACTAGCACAAAGTCATACAAAACCATGTAAGGCTGGTCCTGTGGCTGTGCTGAATGCTAATGAGCAGTGGCGGCTGGTGACTTCAAATCAAAGGGGGGCTGCAGGAGATAGCCAAATGGGTGGGGTCAATGGGAAGGGGTGCGGACAACTAGAAAGGGGAGGAGCTATGCTCAAAACCACAAAAACGAAACTTTAAATATGCTGCCCTGGGTGCCACACCCTCATTATGAGAGTCCAATCAAGACAAATGAAGTGTAAAAGAAATTTTCAATGCATTGGCTGCTTGACAGCTTACTTAATATCTAGATTAAAACAAAAAGGTTGTGAGGCATGAAAAAATAAATTACTTTTTAAATACATTACTGGAATGCCAGTAAAAATCAAGTATAAGAAAAACATGCAGCACTCAGCTCAAACCGCTTCTCCTTGCACTGCATTATAATTTATATTCAGCTTTATTAAAGTACCAATTAACATGCTGAAAGTAACAATCTCTGTGATGCCCCCACTTGTAAAAATGTTTCTTATCCAAAAAAGACCTGCTGCCTGACAACTATCTACTTGTTTCATGGGGAAAACATGATCAAAGTAAAAAAATGAAAAGCAAACGAGCTCAAGATACATTGCTTAAAGGATTACTGTACAGGTTATGGACCACACACGAATGGCATTCTGTTTAGTTTACGGGTAAAGCCCTCAGAGATCAAGTCTCCAACAAGTGTAATGAGCTTCTTAAAATATGTAATCCTGTCCTTTATTTCAAATACTGTCATATGCATTTCAATACCCAACACTTATACATTATCTAGTTAAGTATTCTCTGCATGGCAACAACAGAAAGGCTTCAATGTTGGCAATTCTTTAACAATATGGTTATCAAAGCTTACTTGCATGTTATGATCTCAGACAAGCTTACCTGATGGTAATTAAAGCATTGCTACTTAAAACACAGAGCAACAGGCACTTTGAGTAATAAGCATAAATCAACAGTACAAAAATATGACAGAAACCAGACCATTCTGCAAAATCAAGAACAGATGAAAAGCCACTGTAGTACTTGTGTCTACCTTGGATGGGGAGATACCCTGCACATTTACACTGCATGGGGAGATACCCTGCACATTTACACTGCACAACTGTTCCTTGCCTTGCTTGGACACATCCAGAGTCACTACATGGGGGAGTGGGGTGCAACAAGTATGTCACAATTTGAAATGTCTCTGGCTGACTGTGATGGCCCTGACACATTTGTCATACCTCACACTCAGAGCAAAGCCATACACAGAAGTGGGACAAAGGCCCAAAAATAAGGACAATTTTTAAATATTGCTCTTATAAACTTAGAAAGATAATAGAATAGTAGGTCTTGCGTTAGTATGAATTTTCTGAAGGATATGAAATCTGAAACTCAAATGTCTGTCATTTTCCAACTTCAGTCTTTAATGATTTACCACTAATTTGCCAAAAAAAAACAATTTTATGAAAAAAGGACCAAAAATGTGATGCAAAAATATAAAAATAGCCACACAATACAGCTGGGAACCTGTCAAAGGAGGGACACTTAATAGTACTGCTAACTTGAGCAGCTGACAAAATAAAATAATCTACATGCATTTCTGAAATACAAGTAATCTATAACGCTGATTATTACAGTTATTTCTAAATTGTAAACCCTCCATGTTTTCTTCCAAAATTGCTATTTTCCGGAGGGATTATTAGGGGAAGAGCAACATTTTGAGCCAAATTCGGGGACAGTTGAGAGGTTTGGCTATGCCTAATTCTATAAAGCAATTTATTTGCATGTACCTCTCAACCTGTTAATGCAATAAATCTGGACAAGGCCATATATATTGGGGGAACATATAAACAGTACTAAAAATTGCCCTTGTATAAACTGAGACAGTTGATAGAACAGGTCTTACTTCAGCATGCATTTTTCTGAAGGTTATGAAGTCTGAAACTCAGTGTCATTAGTGACTTAATTCCTAAAATGATTTTCCAGAAAACCACAAATATTATGAGGAACAAACCAAAAATAAGAAGCAAAAATCTATTCATTCTGTGAAACTCTGGACAGTTGGGAGGTATAGTTCAGCTGGGGCTGTCTTTGAGTTTGCAGACCTTCCCCCTCACAAAATCATGGTCGAATGGAGCCCTCCCCCCTGCAGCCATTCCAATGATCCATTACTTGGCTATTTCACTCCATTTACTATAAACACTAATGTGCATACTGCTTTACTTCTATGATGATCTGGATTTCATTTGAAAGTTTTATTTTGCATTTTACAGCACAAACACTAAGACATCTGCTAAACAAAGCAATGCAGTCTCACAATGAAAACAGGCTTAGCATTAAAAACTTCTCTGCCCTTGAAACGCACATTCAATGAAACAGCATTGAAACCCACATTCCCACATTCAAAGAAAATACATTTTGCCAGTGGCAGATAAAGATTAACTTTGGGCTGTTTTCAAATCATAGGCCCCTTGCACATGAAACATACATGAGTTCTTCGGCACACCTTCCTGATTCTACTAAATTATATTCCTTGTACAATACAATACAGTTGTTAGACGGCATTTTAAATTTATTGTTTTGAACATTTTTCCAGTAAACAATGAAACAAAATGTATGCACCAATGACAAAACTACCAAGTTCAGAATGTTTCCATCATAAAAGTCTACTCAACCTTCTACAGTCCTCCAGCATCAGTAAATATGCACAATCTCTGAAAAGTCATCTAAATAATTCCACATTAAAGAAATCTGTAACAAGAGGTTGCTGCTAGCAAACAACTTTATATGTCACTGTTTATTCATATAACACTGAGTGGCGACTCCTGAGGGAAGTCTAATTAAGTCCCCTTACACTTGGTCTTCTTGTTCACTCCCAGATAACAGGGGTCTGAGGAAGAGAAGGGCAATGGTGGCGTTCTGCAGGGGGGGTCTCCAATTCCTCTTGCTCTGGCTGATGAAGAAATGTGGTGCCAGTCAAAAGAAGGTCTTCATTCAAGAATGGCCTTGGCCAAAACCCATGCAACACTGATAGTGAAAAATCTAGCCCCAAGATTAACATAGTCCCAAGGTCTGACAGTACTGACCTGGGATGGCTTTGGCCCCAACACTGACAATGAAAAGCCTAGCCCACAGATAACACAGTCCCAAGGTATGACAGAACTGACATGGAATGGCCTTGTCCAAAACCCATCCAACATTGGCAATGAAAAGTCCAGCCCTAAGACAAATACAGTCCCAGTGTCTGACAGTACTGACTTGGGGTGGCATAAGCCAAAATCTGTTCACCATCAAGAATGAAAGTCCCGCCCCAGACTGATTCTAAGAGGCTAAACATACTACTAAAATCAAAACCCCAGTCTACAACAATGCCAACACCAACAGCACTAATGTGAAAAGCTGAAAGGCCGACCCCAGAGATGGCAAGGTTGGCCCCAACAGGAGTGTAATTGGCATCTACAGCAAGGGTCTGCGCTCAAGCTCTGAGGTCAAAGGGTCCCGTGATGTCCTGGATTAGGTATGGACTTCTCTGAAGCAGGACCATGGCAGGAATCCTTGGCATGACCTGATTCAGGGTGACCTGACATGAACTTTCCTTTAAAGTCTTTATCTTTATGCTTAACAGATAACATTTTAGACAAGAACTAAGCTCTGGAAAATGGAACGGTCAACCTGAACCATCAATCAGTAGTTAGCTACCCTCTGCCTTCTAACAATAGCCTGTGTTTCCTGCCTTTGACAGTATATGGTTTAAAGACCTTGTGAATGCTACAATCCTCTACAAAATGCTTTTCACCTAAGCACATGGTATTAAGGTGGAATATTTTCCCCACACTGACATTTTTACATTCTTTGCCATCCGTAATGTATAAAAATTGTAATGAGAATCAAAAGCAGCTACAGCAAAAACAAAAAGTGCCACTACACAAAAAGACACCCATCTACAGCAACTGCTGAGTTCAGAAAGCAGCTACAGCAAAAACAGAAAGTGCCCCTACACAAAACGACACCTATCTACAGCAACTGCTGAGTTCAGAAAGCAGCTACAGAAAAACAGAAAGTGCCACTACACAAAACGACACCCATCTACAGCAACTGCTGAGTTCAGAAAGCAGCTACAGAAAAACAGAAAGTGCCACTACACAAAACGACATCCATCTACAGCAACTGCTGAGTTCAGAAAGCAGCTACAGAAAAACAGAAAGTGCCACTACACAAAACGACACCCATCTACAGCAACTGCTGAGTTCAGAAAGCAGCTACAGAAAAACAGAAAGTGCCACTACACAAAACGACACAGATCTACAGCAACTGCTGAGTTCAGAAAGCACCTACAGAAAAACAGAAAGTGCCCCTACACAAAACGACACCCATCTACAGCAACTGCTGAGTTCAGAAAGCAGCTACAGAAAAACAGAAAGTGCCACTACACAAAACGACACCATCTACAGCAACTGCTGAGTTCAGAAAGCAACTACAGCAAAAACAGAAAGTGCCACTACACAAAAAGACACCATCTACAGCAACTGCTGAGTTCAGAAAGCAACTACAGCAAAAACGGAAAGTGCCACTACACAAAAAGACACCCATCTACAGCAACTGCTGAGTTCAGAAAGCAGTACTGTCACCACTACAACTAAACCCCTATTTTTTTTTTTTTTGTAACATTAGAAGCAACGGAAGTAGCTTTGCTAAAATAAAAAGACTGCTGACAGCCCAGGACAATTAATTAACATGAAGTAGCGGGTGACAGAGTGAGGCAAAACTCAAAAAGGGGGAGTGAAAGTTGGTCACACTTTCAGTAAAACAGAAGCTGGAACATGCTGATCTGAAAAACTTCAGAATTCCAAGACAGAAAGGTACACAAATGATAAAACAGCTGATAAATGCTGAAAAGGGAATTATTTTTACACAAAAATTGCATATTCAGTACAGTATTCTGGGGTCACATTAGATGATGTGTTCTTCTCAGTAAGTGGTAAAAGAGATGTGAACAGGGTCCTTGCCTGGTCAGCATTGTGGGTAAGTGTAGGGGTCAACAGACTAGGAAAGTTTTAGATACTGAGCTCTCCAAGTCCTACCTGTCTTTGTCCTAAAGGCTGATGAAGTAACTCCCAATATTACATGTACCCACTGTGACAAACCATGGGACAAAGGCAAACTACCTGAAGTGTGGAGGAGAACAGATGCAACTTGCGGTTACAATAGAGGAACAACATGGAAAAGGCAGAAAAATACCAACCTTACTGTCTCACCTCAGTGGCAGGATACTCACTTCAGACAATCCAAAATTGTTTCCCAGCCTATCTTCCAATGCAGACTTAAAGAGATCTTCTGTCTGTAATACTGGACAGCCAGGTCCAGTTTAGTACTAGAAGGCTGGTGGGGGTAGGAGAAAAACAGCCAAAGGCCAGCTTTCATTTTCTGAAGGAAGGAAGAAGGGACATAGTGGTGGAGAATCCCTCAGCACAAAAGCATCCCCACATTGAAACCAGGGCTAGCCCCATGCCAAGAAAGCATCCATGAGATGCCCATGTGGAAGGCTGTGCCGAGAACAACTACTTGCTTTATGTACATTTGCAATGTACATCTCGGCATCTCACTACACCACAGAAGGTGAATCTACAAGGTAAATAATCAGACTATGATCACCTAGAGAAAGACAGCCTCAGCTTCTCAGAGAAGGTGTTGCTTGATGGCAGCAGGGCCTACCTCCCTCCCCAGAAAAAAAAAACAACACTGTTTTTTGACTGGGTGACCAGAGTAACACAAAAGGAGAGGCATTTGACAAAATACCACACAAGACACTGCTAAGTAAATTAAACGACTTTGATGCAAGTCGCTGGCTGAACAACATAAATGACACACAAAAACCACAAGTAATGACCCACACACAAAAACCACAAGTAATGACCAACACACAAAAACTACAAGTATTGGAAAACAATCTGACAAGTATACTCATAACTGCGATCGCTTAAAAAAGTTTCATTTACTGTTATTAACAGAGCTACTGTGCTACTCAGCACTCAAATTATCATGCTGGGTCACAACCCCCCCATCACACACACACACACACACACACACACACACACACACACACACACACACACACACACACACTCTTACCTGATGTATTACCCAGCAACCAAACGAAGCAGTCCAGCCAGCGACCTGAAGTAATCCAAGCAGCAAAACCACCAGAGCAATCCAGCGACCTGAAGCAGCAAAGCCACCCGCGACACGGAGCAATCCAGCCAGCGACCAAAACCTGCTACACCTACCTCCTGAATGAGCCCGCGCAATGAAAGTCTCGCGAGAGCAGCTCACCTCTCTCAGTCCTGATTGGATCTGCCTGCAGCCGAAGCAGTCCGGACCTCCTCTTCTGTGCGGTCGTCCCTGCACTGATTCCTGGGTGCATTTGCAGTAATGATTGCTGGGTACCTGTCTACTCTATCTGGACTGCTGATAAAGGCAGTCTGAGGTCATCAAATGTCTGTGCATGCGCAGAGGAGTCGGGACTCGTACTTTTTTTTTCTTTCCCTGTTTGTTTTTTTAGTTTTAAAGATTTTTCTTTTTTCTTTTCTAGGTGGGAGGGCTGCAGTCCGGCAGTCCGATACCACGAGCCACCCCTGCTAATGAGGCAGTCAGGGAGAGAGAGAGAGAGAGAGACATATGCTAATTAGCAATGTGCACTGTCTCTTCTGGAACTACCTTCAGGAAGGAATCTATACACTGAGTGACTCAAGAACACACACAGCTGTGTAGATCACCATGGCCATCCCTAAAACATAGTATTAAAACAGAAAAAAGGCCTTGTTCAAATACCTACCACAACTGTGGTACAGGGATTTGGGTGGGGTGGGGGTATCACTAGACACTAAGGATATATTATTCTCAGGTGCCTTAATGGCATTAACATCACTACAGGAATCGGGGGTGGGGTGAGCCACCAGATACCAGGATGCATCTACTCAAATGCTTTAGTGGCACCAGCATCACTATAGGGATCGGGGTTAGGGAGCGCCACTAGACAGCAGGAAATAACACATCAGTAAAGTGCCTTAATGGCACTGGTATCAGAATGAGTATAGTGGGGTGAGGGAAACACTAGCCACCGGGGATACTCTTAGCATAAGAACAATAACAACATCTGCATCAGTACAGGGATGGGGGGGGGACTATACACCAGTGACTACTTTAACATTAAGTGCCATAACTGCATGAATATCAGTACGGGGATGGTTTGGACACTAGTCACCAGGAACTTTTCTAACATTAAGTACCATGACTGCACATACAGTAGACTCCCTCTTATCCGGCCTGTTTTTAACCAGCCATCAAATTTCTGCCACAGCCATAGCAAAAGACAACAGAGAAGAATGACACTTCTGCCTCCTTTGGGCTAAATAATGACAGACATTTGAGTTTTAGACTTCATATTCATTAGAAAAATGCATACTAACACAACTCCTGTTATTCTAGCTGATTTATAACCTATAAATGCTATTTTATATATATATATATATATTTAACCAGCCATTCATTTATCCAGCCTAAGGTCCGGTCCCAGTGAGACAGGATAAGAGAAAGTCTACTGTATATCAGTATGGGGATCGTGGGGAGAGAAATAGACACCTGGGACTACTCTGACATTATGTGCCATAACTGCATGAATATCAGTATGGGGATCAGTGGGGGAGTAAACACCAGGGACTACTCTGACATTAAATGCCATAACAGCATATCTATCAGTATGGAGATGAAGTGGGTGTAGACACCAGGGACTACTCTAACAGTAAGTGCCATAACAGAACGTATATCAGTATGGGGATGGGTGAACTACACACCAGGGACTAGTCTGACATTAAGTGCCATAATGGCACATATATCAGCACAGGGATCAGGGAAGCACTAGTCACCAGAAGTTCTGCAAATATGCCAATACAGCACATAAACTATTATGGTGATTGGGGTTAGGCGGAGGGAGTAGACATCAGGGACTACTCTGACATTAAGTGCTATAACAGCACATATATCAGTATGGGGATCAGGGGGAGTAGACACCAGGGAGTACTCTAACCTTAAATGCTATAACAATACTTATATCAGTATGGGGATGGGGGTAGACATCAGGAACAATTCTATCATTAAATGCCTTAATAGCAAGTATAACAGTATGGGGATCGAGGGGAGTGGAGTAGACACTTGGGACTAATCTGACATTATGAGCCATAAGTGCATGAATATCAGTATGGGGATCAGTCGGGGAGTGGACATCTGGGACTACCCTGACATTAAGTTCCATAACAGCATATATATATATATATATATATATATATATATATATATATATATATATATGTGTGTGTATATATCAATATGGAGATTGGGATGGGTGAGGGGAGGAGACATCAGGGACTACTCTAACATTAAGTTTCATATATATATATATATATATATATATATATATATATATATATATATATATATATATATATGCCATAACATAAGTATGGGGATAGGAGGGGAGTAGACATCAGGGACTACTCTGACATTAAGTGAAATAACATCACATATATCAATATGGGGATGGGGGGAATAGACACCAGGGGCTACCATGACATTAAATTCCATAATGGCACATATATCAACACAGAGATCAGGGAAGCACTAGTCACCAGAAATTCTGCAAATGTGTCATAAAAGCACATAAACTATTATGGTGATTGAGGGTGGGGGAGACACAAGCCAGCAGAGCAACTACAGGTGTGCCATAATGGCATTTAAACTAATATGAAGATCGGGGAGGGTGGGATGACATGAAAGATGATTGAAAAGACAAGTCAGGGGGACAAGTAGAGGGACTGTAGTGTGTGTTTGTGTTTGAATGTGCACGTGTGTGTGTGTGTGTGTGTGTGTGTGTGTGTGTGTGTGTGTGTGTGTGTGTGTGTGTGTGGGAGAGTACCATGGGGGTGGAATGCCAATGCCTACATGAGCAGTAGTTTACTATAGCAATGTGCAACTCAAACACAAAGGATATATTATACTCAGTTGCTTTATTGGCACCAACATCACTATGGGGATCAGGGAAGCCACTAGATACCAGGGATACATTATACTCATGAGCCTTAACAGTAATGATGTCACTATGGGGATCGGGGAAAATGTAAATCATCTCATCCTTGAAGAGGGGCCTTTTTAGAGTGAGCCATATGGCTCATTCTAGGTCCTTCACTTCAAAAAACAACAATCTAGCTTTTTTTCTACATTTTTGCAGGGGAGCAAGCCCTTCTGTCACCTACCCCCTACATATTATATATACTTACTCCGTGATCACACTACAGTGGGAAAAAGGATAATTTCCAGATCTGCACTGTACCGTGATCAGCTTCAAGTTTTCAGTAACTCAGTCATATCATCCCAACAATATGAATTTCGAGTTTCTGAAAACTCAAGCTTTTGACAGAGCCATATATATATATATATATATATATATATATATATATATATATATATATATATATATATATATGTGTGTGTGTGTGTGTGTGTGTGTGTGTGTATACAAATTAGTAGGCAAAGACCACCTCTACCACATACATATTAAACTGCATATTTCTGTGTTATCCAGAATGTCTTACCTGCATCTTTCTTAATTGATACCGCAGTATATGCATCTGTAATACATTTGTAGTCAGTGGAAAACCTAAGCAAACTGTAAATATTGAATGCCATTTGTATTTCATTACAAAATGTAAACATTCTATTTTGTATATATTACTTCTTGCATTTATAACGTCAAGCTGGCACCTCGGCATTCGTAAAAATCTACTGCCAATGATTAGCGGACCGGAGTTCTGCTGTGGCGACCCCTAACCGGGAAAAAGTCGAAAGACAAACAACAACAACATACAAATGGCAGAACCACACCTTAATGAGTCACAGTCAAATAACCCAAAGTTCCAGTGTGCGTACATTGTGGATTTGTGAAATTCCATCTACATGTCACAAAATTAAACCTTATACCATTAAACATCAAAGTGTTTGAAACACAAACCAGCTAAGCCTTAGCTGCTTCATCTTCAGCTTCGCACTTTTTTTCTGTGAGATGTGTTTTTAAACACTTTATTAAATTATCACTTAAGACATAGGCAAACATAAATTAAGAGAAAAGAAAATAAAATAAACCGTATTAACATTTTTCCATTTACATACATTATGCGTCATATCTCTTCTTTTTTGTAATTATCATCAGTCCAGCATCCAGCATTACATACATTGCTCAATTCCTGCATTCTCTTAAACTTCACTCCTCCTCTTTCTGTACATTATTCTGCATATATTTTTCACACAATTTCCATTTATTTCTATGTAATTGACCTTTCCCTTTTCTAAAATGCCTATTCCAGTTTTTATCTCTTATAATATTCAATACATCAAATACACTTGGTTCAGACTCTGATTTCTATGCTCTATTTTCTAGTAATTCCTTTTTTTGGCAGCCAACAAAATTAAACTTAATAAGGCATTACAATGTCTGGGCAATTCAGATCCTGTGTTCCAGCTCAAAAAAAAAAAATCATATCCTTAGTTACATACATTTACTTACTCAATATTTCTGACAGAGTACTCTGTAGGTGGATTTGTAAAATCTGCCATCTAATTACACTCCCAAAACACATGTTCCCAGTTATCTCTTTCTTCCCCATCAAACCTCCAACATTTTCTATTAACCTGAGGAAAAATTGTATGAAGCCTACTTTGTATATGAATACTTCTTCAAACACTTAAGAGCTAAGATCCTAAACCTTCTGGACTTTGTTGCATACTTGGGAGCAATATGTATGTCCTTCATTTGTTCTCTTGTAAATTGCTTTTCCAGTTTCTCTTTTCAATCTTTTCTAACCTCCTCTGATTGATTCTTAAAGTTATCATGTAATATTTTATATACCCTACTAAGTATTTTTTAACAGCATCTTCTGTTCTAGATTTGACTAAAAACCCCTTCATACTAGGTATTTCACTTAAGATTCCCCTGTTCCTTTCTCTATGCCTTTGATATCAATCCCTGATAGGGAAGGCAGTGTCTAGCCTGCAGTCCAACCAACTTCTTGGCTTCATCCCACTCCGTTACCTTTTCCTTTCTAGTTATTTGCTCCCAGTACCTTGGTTCCTTTTGTCAGTTTTTTTCCAGTAAACTTCAGCTCCCTTTTGCTTATTTTCTATACCTCTACTTGCAGTTATCCCCACTGGCAACCCCCCAGTCTCATTTAGAATTAGTTCTTAGAATACATTTACTTCATGAATACAGTATTGCTTCAATCTTTTAATTTCTCCAAATCTTTTGGGTTTCTAATACCATGATGGGAATGGACCCCATTCCTAGGTCAAAGTACAATTAAAGTTCATGAAATTAGTATCGTTGCAATCTTTGATGTCAGCCATTGGTGCTCTTTGCAGCACCTGCAATGTGCACAGTAATCACTCCTTCTGCAATTCATACAGAGTTACATGTATTGGTAACATATCTAAATACGATTGTAGCTTCTTTTTTATAAGACCCGTTGCTCCTACTACTACTATTGGAACTGTCTGGGTATCTTTCTTCTACATTGCTCTCATTTCTGCCTGCAAATTCTGATATTTTATGACTTTGTGTCTCTCTGTACTTAAGACACTGTAGTCACTGGGTGTAGTGATTTCAATGATCAATGCTACTTTTGTCTTCTTTTCATGGACCACTATGTCTGGTTTTCTTGCATCTATCTTTTGAATTGTTGGTAATGGGTGATCCCATGTGATGTAGACTTCATCATTTTCTATGATGCTTTGTGGCTCATGTTTCCAGTGTTTTTCAGTTACTTCATTATTATAATGTTTGCACAATCCCCAGTGCAACCGTCTTGCCACATTATTATGCCATTCAGTATATAATCCTTCTGCCATTAGTATGTCACAATCAGCAACAAGGTGCGCGACTCTTTCCAATTTTGTTTTACAAAACCTACATTTGTCTGTTTCTCCCACATATTCAATGGACTTTGTAAACCGAGTACGTAGCCCACTATCTTGGGCCACCAACATTAACCTTTCATATTTTGGTTTGAATTCGCCTGTCTTTAACCATTCCTGTGTTCAATCCTGATCAACCTGATGTTCTTCTAGATGTTTCTATACTTGCAACTATATTTATGCATTTTCCACATTTCCACCTTTTCATCTGATCCTTCACCTTATATTCTTTCTTTTGTTTTTTTTGGCACATTCAGTTGTTGCCTGATTTTTATCTACTTCGTTTGATTTCTATTCCTGCTTGACGCAGATATGCTTCTGCTAGACTGAGAAGGGAAATCATCTTAGATTTATTTTCAAAACTTTCACTATGTTTAGGTCTTGTGAGGTCAGGAGATATGTGTGCAGTCCCACAACTGAAGATCTGTACATGTAATCGATTTGAAGGAGGCCCATACCTCTTTCGGAACGGGCAACATATAATCTTGGTATGGACTGATTTTTATAAATCATTTGGTGAGCATGAAGCATCCTTCTTGTTTTCCTGTCTAATCTATCCAACATGTTTGCCAGTCAATCACTCCAAAACTATAAGTTAGGACAGGAAGAGCAAATTGGTTTATAGCTTAAATTTTGTTCCTAGATATCAACACTGTTTTCAGGATTCATTTAAGTCTTCTAAAATATTCCTTACTACGTTTTTTTCACATTTGTTCATGTTTTATTGTTGATCCTTCATCAGTTCCCAAATATTTATACACTCCCTCTTGCTCAAGTTCTTTTATATCACACTCTTGTCCCAAACTGATGTTTTCTTGGTGCTGCAGTTTTCCTGCTTAAAGGTTGCTTTTGCACATTTATCAAGACTAAATAACATTCTTATATTATCTGAAAAGGTTTTGACTACTTACAGTTGTGCTTTCAGTTCCTCATCTGATGAGCCATACCATTTTAAATCATCAACAAAGAGAAGATGAGAGATCTTTACACTTTGTTGTTTTCTGGGAGCTAAATTCTAGCCATGGCCTAATCTGTTAAGTAGACAGCTTAAAGAGTTAAGGGCAAGACAGAATAGCAACAGTGACAGGTTGTCACCCTAGAATATCCCCCTTTGAATTGTTATCCCTGGAATAATAATTTGTCCTTTATCATGACTTAATTGCAAAGTGGTCTGCCACTGTTTCATGGTCACTGTAATGTAGTCAGTCAGTGTAGGGTGTATCTTATATATTTTTAAGAACTCTTTTATCCATGGGATACTAAATGCTTTTTTGTAATCAGTCCATGCCATACTTAGATTCTTCCCCTTTTTACAGTTCTCCATTATGTCTTTATTTAGCAGCAGATGATCCTTTGTTCCATATGACTTTCTTCTATTACCCTTTTGTTCTATTGCCATGATTGAGTTTTCTTCTAAATGAATATAAACTCTGTCAACATCATTTTCCATGGATAGTTTATACATCATTGGAAGGCAAGTTATTGGTCTATAATTTTTAGCATAACTTGTTGGTTCACTCTTAAGTAGGAACATTGTTTTTCATGTTGTTAACCAGGTTGGTGTCTGTTCTGGGTGCTCATATAAATAGTTATTACTCACGGCTAACTCTTCGTACAAAGCTGTTAATACTTTTAGCCTGAAGTTAGGTACTGCATCTGGGCCTGGGGATTTCCAATTGGAGGCTTTTCTTAACTTTATCTCAATCTCTCTGGCCGTTACTTCATCCTATTTCATATCCTGTACCTTTAAACCTCTTATTCTTGCTTTTACTTCTTCTATCCATTTACCATCTTTGTTATGTTCAACAGAATCTTCATAACTATTTCTTCAAAATGTATCTATTTCTTCTTTTTTGGGTGGTCTTTCAATTCCTTTTGCCTTGTTTCCCAGTTCTCTATAGAACCTTTTGGGGTCGACAATAAATTTATTATTTTGCACTTTTCATTTATATTTATCTGTGTATCTTCTAAGTTTTTCTGTATGTGCTGAGATTTTTAGTTTACTATTTGCAATAGTGCAAGATAGATCCTGATCCGTTATAATACTGTGCATTGATTATATCACGTCCATCTTTCTGAGTATTTTTGTTAATCTGTTCCCTCTTCTATACTCTTCTAACAGTGACACCTCTTGTCTTAATTGCTTTATAGTTTTCTCTGTTTGATACTTCCATGATGGTATTCAGTTTCTTCCCTTCCTTTCCCTCACTACCCTGTATTCTTGTGGTAGAACTTTCTCAGTTATTAATTTAGCTGCACAGTAATATATCCTGTTTACTTCTGTTATATCACATGGATCTTTAGGGACAATCCTAATTACTGTGTTCATTTGTTTTATCAAACTTCTGACTTTTTGGGTTTTATTGACCTTCTGTAATCTATTTCTTTCATTGATCTTAATACGTCTATCTATCTCTAGTAAATCAAACAACTCTACTCTTAGCTCATTTTCTTCTAAATTGAGGGCACAGTTTTTGTTCTCTTTTCCTGTGGGCATTCTATAGAGAATTCTATAGCATCTTCCTGTGGCACATTCTCTTCAATTTCATCCTGTGCCATCTGTTGCTCTGTCATATGGGAACTCACTGGCCTCTCACTCCCCAACATTGACTGTGTCAGTTGCCACATTTTCCTCTTCCTTTCCCTGCTGTCTAGCTTCAAGTGAACATTTATAGTGGTTTCCTGTGCAGGGCTTCAAAATATCCTCCTATGGCAACTGCCCAGTTACTTCCCATTCCACTGGTTTCTCCTTAATTTGGATGTCTATTGCTCTATCCTGCTGTGGCGCTTTCTATGTTAGATTTCTACACTGAATCCTTCACTTCGCAGGCAGGTACACCATAACCTTTCAATTCCTTTTGCCTTGTTTTCCAATTCTTTATAGAACGTTTTGGGGTCATCAATAAATTACTTATTTTGTACTTTTCCTTTTTTATCTGTGTATCTTCTAGGTTTTTCTGCATGTGGTAAGATTTTTAGTTTATTATTTGCAATAGTGCAAGATAGATCTTGATCCATTATAATACTGCACATTGCTTTTATCACATCTATCTTTCTGAGTATTTTTCTTGATCTGTTCCATTTTCTGTACTCTTGTAACAATCTCACTTCTTGTCTTAATTGCTTTATAGTTTTTCTATTTGATACTTACATGACGGTATTCAATTTCTTCCCTTCCTTTCCCTCACTAACCTGTGTTCTTGTGGTAGAATTTTATCTGTTATTATATTTAGCTGCAGAGTAATATATCCTGTTTACTTCTGTTATATTGCATGGATCTCTAATTGCTGTGTTCATTTATTTTATTAAACTTCTGACGTTCTGGGTTTTATTGACCTTCTGCAGTCTATTTCTTTCATTGATCTTAATACGTCTATCTATCTCTAGTAAATCAAACAACTCTACTCTTAGCTCATTTTCTTCTAAACTGAGGGCACAGTTTTTGTTCTCCATTTCCTGCAGGCATTCTATAGAGTTCTATAGCATCTACCTGTGGCACATTCTCTTCAATTTCATCCTGTGTCTTCCGTTGCTCTGTCATATGGGAAATCACTGGCCTGGCACTCGTCAACATTGACTGTGTCAGAGATGCCACACTTTCCTATTCCTTCCCTTGCTGTCTAGCTTCAAGTGAACATTTATAGTGGTTTCCTGTGAAGACTCCAAAATATTTTCATATGGCAACTGCCCAGTTGCTTTCCATTCCACTGGTTTCTCCTTAATTTGGGTATCTATTGCTCTATCCTGCTGTAGTGGTTTCTGAGTTAGATATTCTACACTGAATCCTTCACTTCGTAGGTACTCCATAACCTCAGTTTCTATTTCTTTAACTTCTCCATTACTAATCTTCTTTTCTGCTTTTCCTCTTTGTCTTTTTTTTTTTGTATTGTAAAGTTTTCCATGTCTGGATTCCTTTGCATGCATTTCTATTCAAATATCTTTGGTGCTGCTATTTTTGTATTGATTAATTTTGCTTTCTCCTTTGCATAAATATTACACAATATTAACTCTCTTTTTCTTTCCCATGTCAATGTTTCTTCTTCAGATGTCTCCTAATCTTCCTGTTTCTCCCTACTTTGGGTTCTCATTCCATCATGCTGTAATGCAACCTGTGTTAGACCTTCTATACCAAATCTTTCACTTTGCAGGCATTCCATAACTTCAGCTTCTACTTTACTAATCTTCTTTTCTACAGTCCCTCTTTGTGATATGATTTTTTTTTTTCATTGTGAAATTTTCCATATCTGGATACCTTTGCCTGTATTTCCCTTTGAATATCTTTGAGGCTGCCTTTTCTGCATTGATTAAAATTTGGCTTTCTACTTAACTTTGCATAAATATTGCACCATGTCAAATTTCTCATTCCCATGCCTATATATCTTTTTATACTTTTCAAAAATCCCTAAGTTTTGTTGTTTATATTTTCACACTTCCTCAGATGCTTCTTTTTCCAAACAGATCAAAGTTTCTTGGTCTATATAATGTTTTTCACAAATCTGTTTCATTAGTGAACACAAATTTTTATTTGCAGCTTCTGACAGTTTTTCTTGTGGAAGTGTTTTTCTTTCCTCTAATTTCTGCCTTAATCTTTTTGTATATCTTGTGTTTGGAAATTCTGGGCTTTTTGCATAATAGTAACAATACATAATTTCTTTCTTATCCTCAATAGTCCACTCTGTCATCTTTAAGGGTCTTCTTTGGCCTATCAGTTTTTGTGGTTTTTGTGGACTGCTTACTTCCTTCTACAACGGGGGGTCATCCTCACCCTGGGCCTGGCCTAGCCCCATTGTAAGAATGTTTCTGTATTTTGAGGATTCTACACTGTCATTTTTTCCAGTACTGGCACCAGTGCGCCTACCAGGATTGGGCAATTTTTTTATAATGGGTCTTGTGCACCCAGCTATCTTTTTTAATTTTTGACCTACTTCTGTCCAGGATATATGCTATATAAATACAGTCTATATATCAGTGTCATCTTGGTGAGATTTTGTAAAAATCAGAGTCCACGTCATGAAGGTACTCACCAAGACTTGAGGATGAATTCAATTTCAGCAATACTACACTCCTTTGCTTGCTGACTTATCATCTCTCCATTCAGACCCCTATATTCCCCTATATTCTGTATAGTTGTTATTATTTTGCTTAAGGATCTACACCCAAAATCCAACTCCCTCTTTATTTCTTGAGCATCCTCCTTGCTTCATCATCATCCCTTTTCACTCTGAATTATAGCTTTCTGCTTGTGATATGCATATGAGCTTTAACTGTGCAGCTCTAAAATATCCCTTCAAATCAGGTAATCCTAAACCACCATGTTCTGTTGGAATGATTAACTTATCCAACTTAACTCTTCTCCTGTTCCCCTCCTAGATAAATTCATTCAACTCTTTACTAATTATTGTCCACAACTTCTCTGTCTGATAAAATATGCCTAATCTGTACATAAAACTAAAGGGACTAAAAACATTTTTACTGCTTGTATCTTACTATTCATGTCCATAAGCAAGAGCTTCCAGTTTCTCATGTTTTGTATTATCCTTTGTTTAGTTTCTTCCCACATATCCTTAGCTGCCACAACAGAAGCCTTTTTAATCCAAACCCCTATCTACTTCATCTTAATGTGACCACATAAAATGGATATTGCTGAACCAGTTCATCTGTAGGTACGTACTTTAAGGGTATAGCCTTTGTTTTATCTTCATTAATTTTATTTCCTGAAAACTGTTTTTGAAACTCTGTCAAAATATTCCACAACACTGAGATGTCAATTTCTAGATTTATCAGGTACAAAATAATATAACCTGCAAATAAAACTAACTTATCTTGATTACCATACCAATTATATCCTTGAATTTCTGAGTCCCTTATTTTCCTTGCCAATGGCTCTAAATATAAAGCAAATAACAAAGGGGTAAAAGGGTACCCCTGTCTAGTTCCTTAGTTCAAACACAACTTGCCTGTATTTTTTCATATATCCTACTAATTGACTTTATTATTGTATTAGGGAATGCAAATGCCTCCACTGCCCTACTCATAAAGTCCCAGCTTGGTTTGTTAAATGCTTTCTTTGCATAAAGACCCATCAACAAAAGTAGTACTTCCTTACATTTTGCTTCCCTCTGGATCATAATTTTTCTATTAATATTGTTTAGTGTTTGCCTTCCCTCCACAAAGCCTCATTGATCCATATCTATCAAATTTGGCAACACCCATGCCATTAATTTAGCTAGTATACACATAAACACTTTAAAATCATGGTTTAAAATTGAAACGGACATTTATGAAGCTGAGTCTGATAGGTCTTTATCATCTTTAGGTAATAAAACCACCACAGCTTTCTTCCAAGATGCTGGTGCATCTTCTCTGTTTAAAATACTGATCTTCCAAATCTTTATCACTTTCTTCCCTCTGAACTTCCAGACTTCCAAGAAATAACATATGTTACTGGAGACTTCCCTGCAGATTGAGTATACGTTATGATTTTTATCTCATCTCCTCCTATTTTATCTGTTAATTATTGAGCCTCATCTACCTCTAACCTTGGCTTAAGTAAGTCTACCGTAATTATTTCCATTTGTGCTTTCTTGATTTCCAAATTTTTTGCTTTATACACATTTTCATAAAATTTGCAAAATACCTCTAGTACCTCTACAAGATCTCTGGTTATTTTTTCCTGTTACAGACTCCCTGTGTTTATCTACAACCCTTTCTTCTTTTTGTTGCCTAAGTCATTGTACTAAATTTTTTGTGCTCTGGAGCTATTATCAAAAATAGGTGCTTAACAGAAATCTTTTTAAACTTGTGCATGCCATCCAAATACTCCCTTATTTATTAGCCCTCTGCAGTTGTGTCTCATTTTGTTCTGTGAGATTCAGCATCACACAAATCTGAGAAAGAAAAGTAGGCCAGTGACCTCTCATTAAGATAGCATTGTGCTTTGTGAAGGACTGCCATCACATGCATGGACTTTGAAAGAAAGCCATACCTGAAGGGTTTAGACTTTGGCTCTTGAGCCCCCTTTCTTGGCGCTAATGCTCCTGATTGGAATTTTCTAGCAACCCCCTGGTCAGACCTTAAAACTGGTCACCTCCATCCACTCCAAATATACGCCGTTAATGTACTCAAACTTTTCATAACAAATCCATTTAGCAGTACTGAAGCCCTAACAGTGACAATCTTTAATATCATGATTTGGTCTAATGCAAAACAGGCAGCATATTTAATTATCTTAATCCATGCTCTTATAACTACATTCATGTTTGTTGGCTTAAGCTTTTTAGGAACTGAATGTAGAAACTTCCCATATGAAAAAAATCACCAAGAGCAAATCCAAACTGTGAGTGTAGATAGAAAGAACTGTGGTTCAGCAGGGTAATGCCAGACCCTCCAACATTGATATCATGCATGAACCAAATGGTCTGATGCCCTAACAATGTGGGAACCTCAAGACTTATAAAAGATTCATGTAAGAGGACAAATAATGTACCAAAGTGCTATGCCCACTGCAGGGGATCCCCAGATGGAAAATCTCTAGCATGCTCAAGAAGATAAAACACAGTATCCACAGAAGCTATATCCTTGTATGCTAAAACTGCAGGTAGATGTATTTAGTAAATTATTGTTTAAATGCTCTCATTTGAAAAATAATGTCAGAGGATGGAAAAATGACAACAGTAGTTTTCATGCACAAAGGTGGATCTAGGAAGAAGGTAGGCAATTATAGACTTTAGTCAGTTTCACTTTCATCACACAGAAGTTCAGGAAAACCTTTCTGCAAGGCAGGCTAGTAGAAATCTTGAATACTAATATTCTTAAAAATAAGCAAAAACATAGTTTTGTACAGTCAGTATTTAACCTACCCAACCTTATCCAAGTTCTAAAAGCAGGCCTTCCACCATAACATTTGGGTTATGAAGTGTGAAGTAAATGAGATGCACTGTGAAACAGTACACTGAAGCCAAAAAAAGACTACATCCTAGTCTCTGTTATGACCTAAGGTGGCACTGTCTTAGAAGGGCATCCCATATATTACATCCCTTCTTTTCAAAAGAAAACAAAAGTATACAATATTTTTGAGGTAGATATATTTATATACATATCAGGTATTTCTACCATTTGACATAATTTATTTTTGTTTGCATACTACTGAACTACTAAATTTAATAAATAATGCCGTATTTGCATATAGAAATACACTGCTGATGTTAATAAGATATAACACATTTAAAATAATTTTATTATTACTAATATTAGTTCATGAACTGTCACTAAATCTGGATGTCTTTCTCTAGGTCTTTTAAATTTCTAACACCTCAGAGATGATGACAAAGACATGGCAGTGGTATCTCCAGATGAAGGTATACCTGGATGATCTTCCTGTTGTGATTACACAAAATATGGTGACAATTTTGGGTGATACTCTCTTCATACCTCTCTCTCTTGGACTTACCTCTGCATACCATGCTAGTAACTTCTGCATCATGTGAAGTGCCTTGGACAAAGCCTTTTTGCCATGACTGTCAAACACCCGTTACGTGTTTTAACTAGATATCTCCTGCTTTTTTGTGGCACATGGCCACCTGATTTTTTTTTTCATCTATTCTTGTTTCCTCAAATTAAATGCTGCAAGTTGTTACACATGACGGCTCTGATTAATTCTTATCTTATTTCTGTCCTATAAATCAGAAAGAATCCTAGCTTAATCAACACAGAACTTTGTCTTGACTGATTCTGCTTCAGTCTCTCCTGCACCTATTTTCTAGTCTCAGGAGTTCTCAAGGATGCATTCCTGCAATACTGTTCTTCAGTTTTTGACCTATTAATACTAAGAAAGTGACAGATTAACATCTTACAGTGGAGTACTTTGATATTTCAGTAAAGCACTATTGCAGACACTGTTGCTGTACTCTTATTATCATGTGTTTCCTGGTCTGTACTGCTTGTTTAATTTAATCATATAACTGTATTTAATTGGGATTTGAAGTTGTGGAGTGGAAAGTACACTTATGTAAGAATTTACCATAACACTAAGCACTTGAATAAATCACTGTTGCCGTAATGCTAACAGATGGTATGTATCTTTAAGGACAGCATATGTCCAACCAGTATGCCAGTGCTTAGGAACTCCTTAATGCTCAACCTCATCAATAAAATCACAGTTGGCATTAAATGGTTGTGCATTGTTAGCTTCATTGGGAGTAGTTTTTGGTTTGTCTATTCATTGTTTTGGTTCTTTGTGTGTTACAACCCAATACCTAAGCTTGATGACTGCAGGCTGGTACTTAAAGGTTTGCAAGTATGAAAATGCTCAGATCCTTCTTGCCCTAGATAGATACTGAGGCCAGTTATAATGAAGAAGTGAGAAAAAAAATTAGAGGGGGAAGCATAAGCAGTTAGGGATTTCACTTCAGCCAAAGGGGGAAAAAAAAGCACTGAAAAAAGAAGGATGGGGGAGGGTGCATATATATAGGGAGCTATTCAGACATCTACTCTTATAGTAAGTTCTTAAACAACTTTACTATGTTTATCACTAGATTACTGTTGTGGTAATGCTGACGTATGGGATGATTTTCAAAGCTTTTAGGAAGTATGGGGAGTAGTAGAAACAAAACTGGAGTCCAAATTATGGTTCTGGTAAACCCAGTTTTGACTCCAGAAAAGACAACAATTTTGTAATGCTCGGTAAGGGTGTGAATGAAAGACCAGGTAGCTTCCCCTGAGATAGATTTGGAATCAAGTTCTATGAAGAAATCCCATGAAGAAAATATGACTCTTGTAGGGTGAGCTTTAACAAGCTCTTAGATGGAGATGCTTTGGAAAGAGAAGCAGAAAGAAATAGCTAGAGAAGTCCATCTAGCAATGGTTTGTTTGGATATTGGTAAGTCTTTTTTTTACCCTCATAGGAAAAAAAATATTCAGATTTTCTAATTTGACTAGTCTTGTCTAAATAAAATCTCAGTTGAGTGTGCACATCTAATAAATGAATAATTCTTTATCCTTTATTTTGATGGTTGGGAAAATGCTAGAAGGTGAATGGAGTGATTTGGGAATATTTCATTAACCACCTTAGGTATAAATGAGGGATTAGTTCTTAGGCAGACCTTGCCTTTATGGAAGACCGGAAAAGGTAGAATAGCCATGAGGGTTTGTATTTTAGACTCTTAGAAGATTTTAAACCTACTAGTTGTGTAATACAAAACTTTAACGATGCAGAGGAACACGTTCAAAAGGTGGTAAAGTCGGTTTCTCAAGAAAATAATTTAGGTCCCAAGAAGGAGGAGGAATAGATTTCCTGGGGGCGTGGAGGCCACCTTTTAAGAACTGTCTGGCAACAAATGATAATCTAAGATGTGGATCTAAAAGCAGACAAACTGAAATGGCTGACAGATGTACATTAGTAGAGATATATGCTAAGCCAGAGTTCAGCAGCTCACACAGGTATCTGAGGATAAAACATATCACTGCCTGATAGGGATCCAGTCTTGTTTTTTTGGCACCAAATAGAAAATCTTTTCCATGTTGAAATGTATGATTTCCTAGTTGTAGGTTTTCTAGACTCCGTTATTACCTGTAGCATGTCTCTGAATAAAAGTGCCTACAAGTTTATCACCCATACTGTGAGACTGAGAAGATTCAGGCTTGTGGGAATTAGAGAGCCCTTCTACTGACTAAGTCCATCCTGCAGGGTAACATGTGGTAAATGCCCTTTGCTAAATGGAAAAGAAGAGAAGAAATAACCAGTGCTGTCTGGGCCTGAAGGGAGGGGGGTAGGTCACCAGGAGAATTTTGGAATTGTTCTTCTGAATCTTAAGAAGAACCTTTTGAATAAGAGGAAATGAGGAAAGTACAAAGAAATATCCTTTTCCAAGGGAAGGAAAAGGCATTGTCTTGGCTTCCTTGTATGGCATCCTGGAACAAACCCCTTCACAAATAACTGCAGAAAAACTGTTGTAAAAACAGCAACTTGTAGAATGTGCCAGTTTTTGGTGTTTTTAGTTTGAATACAAGGTCCTGGAACAAAGCATTCTGAGTTGATGGCTCAGACTGGTGGTAAACATAGATAAAAAATAAATAAATAAATATATATATTTACATATATACACACATGTATGTATGTGTATGTATATATATATATATATATATATATATATATATATATATATATATATATATATATATAGGATCTATGTTAAATGTTCGAACATCCAAAATGTCGAACATTACATGGTCAAGACCAAATGTTCAACATCTGAATGTATGAACATCAAATACAAAAAAACTAAAAAAAGAAAATCACACTTTAACAATGTGGGCAGGGGGGCAAGCCAGGACCGCACTTCAGTGCAGAAAAGGGAAATTCTCCCTATCTGCACCATACAGCATCGTTGAAAGTCAATCTTCAAACACTTAAAATTTTGAACGTTTGATCTCGACCATGTAACATTTGAAATTTTTAGCTTTCAAAGATTTGTCATAGACCCTACACACACACACACACACACACACACACACACACACACATATATATATATATATATATATATATATATATATATACATACATACATACATACATATACATAGATATCTATAGTACATAGATGTCTATAGTTCCCCACTGATGGATAATCTGTAGGAAGACCTCTCTGCTCAACATCCATTTATGATGGTCTGTCTTTAACCACTCAGGCAATTTGCCCGTGTGCTTTTTTTTTCTGATGGAATGAATACTACCTGGAAAAAGGGATTGTGCTGAATAGCAATGCTCTAAGCCATTATTGCTAGTCTGACCAAGTGGTAAGTTTCTGGGCTCCCTTGTTTGCTGAGGTACCACATGGCAATGACATTGTCTGTCAGAACCTGAAGTGTTCCAAGAGACCAAAGGTGGTGGAAAGACTAAATAGTACGAATGAAAAATATTTTTTTATGTTTATATGATCTCCACTGTCCTTTTTTGCCTAAAATCCCTGAACCTTGAAACCCTCTGAACAAGCCTCCCAGGCCATGTCTGATGCATTTGTGAAGATATTTTGTAGAGGAGGAGGAATTAGAAAGGGTACTCCTGGATTTATCCTTATTTAGGTGATCCACCAGTGCAGTTCTTTCTTCACAAAGGGCAACAGAGGAATGGGGAATGACAGAGGATGGCAGTGCTGTTCTCAGATGGATTTCAGATACCACTAGATTTTCCTTATGTGTAGCCTGGTAAATGAAATTATCGTTATGGCAGAGGCCATGTATCACAGAGCTCTCAGAATGTCTCTTGGTGAAGTCAAAGAAAGGTTTATAAGGGATAAAAAATAATCTGTTGAAATCTGAATCTTATTTAAAGGATGAAATATCATCACAAGGGATATGATGAGATGGCAACCTAGAAACACTAGAAAGTGAGAAAGAAGATTGATCCAATTTAATGTGAGACCTAGGTTCTGAAAGAGATTGACAGTGAACTATGGGTGTTGGAAAAAATATGTGAGAGGAAGTGGCATGAATGAGAGTCATCCAGATAAGGGTGTATGTGGATACCTTGGAACCTACAAAAAGCTATGGCTGGGAGTATACAATTTGTGAATACTCTTGGAGTAGTGGAAATCCCAAAAGTCAAAGCAGTAAACTGAAAGTGTAATCCCAAGGCACATAATCTTAAAAATCATGTGAAAAGGATGAATGAGAATGTAAAGGGAAAAATCCTTGAGATCCAAGGTAACCAGAAATGCTTTTGGAAAATATAAAGGAAGAAGATTTTGGAATGTTATCATTTCAAGTTTTCTAATATTCAGAAAGGTGTTCAGGATAGAAATATCCAGGACTGGCTCCAAGTGCATTCTTTTCTTGAGGGTAGGAAAAACTGGAGTTGAAACTTTCTCCTTTCTGATGGGGAGGAACAGGTTGCCGTGATATAAAGTGTCTACAATTACTGTAGAAAACAGATGTTGCTGGTTCTGAGGCACTTGTGGAACTGAATGTTGAACAGGAAGATAATTCCACTGTGTTGTGTAGGCCTTTTTGAATGCTTTTAAAACCCCATAATCTGTGGTAATCTTTTTCCAGAGCAGATATCTGAGAGAAAGTTTGTTTGGGAGATTGGAGGGAGGATGGCCAATATGGGGTGAACACAGGGGGTGGGATGATCAGAAACTAGGTTTATCTGAGAAGGCGCATTTGGCTTCTTTGAAATAAGATTAGACATGTCTTGACATTTCTTCGATTTTTTGCCTTTTTGCTGAGTGGATGTTTTATGGCAGAAAATGCATGAGTTGGAGGTGTAATTTATATGTAATTTTAGAACAGTGGAAAGAAAAAGTTATTTCAGTCCCTGCATGATTTTATCAATTTCTTCCAATTAGTTTTGAAAATCTCAGCAGAAGAGGGACCACAACATACATTTCATATAAAGGAGTATCTAAAATCTTTGCTTTGACATTCTCTGGAAGTGATTGGAATCTTAGGTGATAGTACATTCTCAGCACAAATCCAGTGGCTGCAACCCTGGAAGAAGCGTCTGCCATATTGTATGCACATTTAATAGAACTGCATGCAATCTGACAGGTAGAAGAAATCATATTTTGTAGAGCAGTTTTTGAGTCACTGTCAGGAAAGATAGGAATAAACTTGGTCATGTTATCAAACATGGGTAAGAGGTATTTCATCATGTGTAAAACGCTGAAGTGACTGATGTATAAACTTTTCTCATACCTGTCCATTAGTCTACTGGGCATTAGCAAATTTTAAAACTGTGAATAGTTTGTCCACATCTGTAAAAATAACTGCAGGGTCAGAAACAGGATTTTTGTATGCATAGTAGTGGCATCAGGGATGTTAAAATCCCTGTCAGGCTTTTTTTTTGGTGCAGGTGGTTAAGACTCTGGAGCTACAGAAGCTGAAAGAAAAAGAGGTATTCCAGTGTCTTCCATGGCCTCTAGTAAAGAAGGGACAGCAGAAGGCTATCTCTTTGAGAATTAGAGAGTTGTTTCTCCTCCCTATTAAAAAGTTGCATCATTTTCTGTATTGTGTCCCCAAAAGAGATGACATGATACCATCTGGTTCAGACTCATACCCCAGAGGAGAGTGCAGCTGAGAAGAATAGTCCAAGAGCTCAGTTTGATTCAGGGGAAGAATCCCTTTTGCTCTTAGAAGGGATAGATGGAATAAAAAGAAAAAAAACTGGGGGGGGGGGGCTTTAAGACCATAAGGGCTTTGAAAAGTTCCTGAGAAAAATCCTGACATTCGTATTGAAGATCTATGGTAACAGGTGTAGCAGGAGATGAAAGATTTTTAGTTTTTCACTTTTAATTAATTGAGGTTTCTAAAATAAACATAATAAAATGGCTTAACCTTGGATATACCTCCATGAAAGAATCAGGGATATCCTTTGTACTAGAATTTGAAGAACTTTGTCTAGTATTTCAGAATGACAAGCATGGGATCATCCTTTGAGGCCTTAGCGGCCATTCAACTGGTCAGCTGGGATGTGTCTGAAGGATGTTTAATGTCAGCCTACAGCAGAGTTGCAACAATGGGATCAGGACAGATCAGACAGTCTTTTGGCTTATCAACAGCCTCAAGAGATAACCAACTCCAACATGGAGAAAGATGCTGATATACAGATGTTTTCTTTCTACTTTTTGATTTTCTTTTTGGCTGTGAAGGGATATCCAAGGTGGGGACTTCTGACAACATGGTGGCATGCACTAGATCTTTCAACTTTTTTTATTTATTTATTTATTTTTTATTCCACAAGCAGATTTTTAAAGACAATCAGGCAGATTCAATAAACCCTACATGGTCCGGCAAGACCGTGTGGACATCACACCACGACAAGCACATGATCATGCACTGTTTTGCATTCAGTAAATGCACAACCACTGTAAACACAGTGGCATGCTAATTACAGCATAAGCAGCAGAATTGTATACTAATCAACCAATCCAAGATGGAGGAGCTATTCAACAAGTTATAAAGCAACTGTGTAGACTCAGTGCTGGTTTTGCCTGCGAATTCCAAAACCTATTGGAATACAGCCACAGAAAGAAGTTTACACAGAAAGAATTTTAGGGGCTGCTGTTGTTTAATTCATGCATATGTGCAACAGGTTGAAGTTTATGCTGCTGCTGTTGCTAACAGATCATGGCAAAGAAGGAGAAGAGTTTTCAGACCCTTATCACAGTCTGTATGAGATGAAAATTGTAGAGCACTATAGGGTGGATAGAGACACATTAGAGGAACTCTGCAGCCCCTGTCATCCTGAACTCAGACCTACGGCAAACCAAATGGAACCAATACCAGTGGAGACAAAGGTATGTGTAGCAATTAGAATTTCTGCTACAGGAACCTTTCAGAGACCAACAGGAGACATGCTGGGGGTGTAAGAGGCATCAACATTCAAGATACTCCATCAATTCCTGAATGCTATTTTTCAATGAGCCAGTGACCACATATGCTTTCCCCTTACTCCTGAGTACAGGGCCACAAATATGCAGGAGTTCTACCCTGTATCCCACTACCCTGAAGTACTGGGAACCATAGATTGTACACATATAGAAATCAAGGCACCATCTAGGGAACAGAGAAGGGTCTACATAAACAGAAATGGCTTTCACTCCATTAACTGCCAAGTTGTGTGTGATGTTAAGGGAAACATCTTGAATGTGTGCGCTGGCACCCCAGGCAATTACCACAACTTGTATATCTGGCACGCCTCCCAACTGTATCAGATGTTCACTAGGGGTGATATCCCACAGGGTCATTTACTGGGGGATGCAGGTTATGCACTGTAACTGCACCTGATGATGCTCATCAGAAATGTACACACACCCGCTGAACAACACCATAATGAGGTACACACCCAAACCAGAAATATCACATTGCTTGTGTTTGGGCTGCTGAAGTCACAGTTCTGGTGCCTAGATACAGCTGGGGGAGCCCTGCAGTACAGTCCATGTACATGTATTGAAATCTTCACTGTCTGTGCCGTGCTTCACAACATCATCCTGAGAAAACAGCTTCAGCAGGATCAACAAGGGGAAAGGGCAGGACTTCCAAGATGTCTATACATTGAGTAACAGCTTTACTCTAGCTCTGCAAGTTTGAAAGCAGAAATTCAACAGAAAAGGCCAGAAGACTTTTGTGTTTACAGGTAAATTTCAGAAACAGGCTAGTAAGTGTACTGCCTGGATACCTGGAAAAAGGAAATACAGAGCACTTGGAAGTAACTACAAAAGTGAGGAAGAAACACTGACTGGGGAGAGTTCTGCAGCTGTTAAGCAAAAAGTAATGCAACCTCCAGACATGACTTCCAGAAATCTACAGGAAGATATAAGACAAATGCACACAGACCTGGTCAAAATAAATGAAACACTGATGAAGTATATCAACACAAACAACAAAAGGCTAGAAAAAAATGGAAGAGACTTTAAACAGATATTCAAATGAGGAGATAAAGCTGCAAAAATCACGGGCTGAAAAGAAGAAAAGTCTGGCTGAATATGAGACTGCTCAAAAGAGGTATTTCAAAAAGTAATAGAATTAAAGGACACAGCATGTAGGGAAAGCCTGAGATTTTCAGTTATACCAGAAAAGCTGGAGGGAACAGACTGCATTAAGTTTATAAAAGCATAAATAAGCAACTGGACTGGTATTCCACAGCAGGAGTTGTTAGTTGAAAGAATTGTGTGCATGCTCTAAACCTGGCTATGATAAAGCAACCTAGACCTTTAGTAGTAATGATGCAATCCTACCAGCAGAAGGAGTTGATTCTGACAAAACTGTGGCAGAAAGACAAAATACTAAAAGTGGGAGACATCTGAGTGTTTGTGGAGAATGATTACTCATTGTGCACCAGGCAGAAGAGGAGTAAATTCATTCGACTATTCAGGGAATGTTAAAACCCAGGTGTGAGATTCAAACTGCTATACCCAGCTGTCTTCAAGGTATTCTTTTCTGGAAGGACAAAATCATTTTTTGGTGATGTACATGCTAAGGAGGAAATAGAAAAGTTTATCCAACAAAAAGTGAGCTGTGAAACAGAAGGAGGTTCTGCTTCTTGTTATTCTGGTAATAAAGGCCACACAGAGACTGTACCTGTGAAACCTTTCCACTATTTCAATGGAAAATGTTCAAGAGAAGGAAGGAAGCATGAGAGTTGACTAGAAGAATCAAGAATACATTGGAAATGAAGCAGAGACAGGATGTGGGATATGGAGATGGACAGTAATACAACCAGTAACTTAATGTAGGATTACAATACAATATATCTGTGAAATATGACAGAACAAGAAAATCTGGAAATACTGGACTTTTTAAGAATTTGTTGGACGTGTGGGGGACTGTAACATATATGCCCTACTTCACATCATTAATGTTGGGAAAAATGCTTTGGAGATGAGAAAAGAGTGAGAGAAAGTCGACTGTAAGTAAAGAAAATGTTTTCCCCTTAATAGTACTATTTTTGTGATGTATGGTTTTCTTTGCATTATATAAGGTAAAGTTTTTTCATTTATTTTTAAGTATAATGGGCACTGTAAATAGGTGCTGCTGTTTTTTTTTTCCTTTATTTCTACCTTCTCTCTTTCTTCTTGTTCAGTTTTAAGAAATGTAGGCACTGCAATGTAAAAAAAAACTGGTTAAAAGAGCATGACAAAATAAACATTAATGCGCTTTTTCTCATTCTTGCATGGGGGAATGACTGGATTAAGGATCTTACATTGAGTTAGTAACAAGTTTTAAGAGAAAGCAAGTAAATGAAAAAGAATACTGAATATTATGCGGCTTTTTTCTAGCAAAGGAATGTATGCTTAATAGCAATTCTGTATCTAGCCCTCATGGCTCCATGGGGACAATCTGATAATGAGAAATTGGCTGTCTGGTACTTGTGTCTTCATAGAGACAATCTAATAAAGAGAAATTGGTTACAGTCTGGTAAAAAGTAATTGGTTGGGGAAAAAATAAAAGAAAAATTGGCTAGGAGATAATGTTCTCTGAAGGCATTCAGGGGTTTTCCCAGCTGGGAGAGCTATAAAGATGATACAAACTATTTAGCACTTAATAGAAGCACAGACTGCACCATGCATTTTTAGGATGAATAACCTTTCTTTCAGGTTTACTCAAGTCTGCGAGTGTGGCTCTCAGTTTGGGAAATTTGTTCCTATTAGGAGGGTAAAACGTCAATATTTGAAGAGGTACATTGTTTTCTGTGGTAGTATTAAATTAATAGGTTTTAGGGTGTATTGGGGTAAGGTTGTTATTTTTTTTTTTTGTTTGAGGGTTTTCAATAAAACAAAAAGTTTTGTAAGATGTCACATAGGCTCAAATGGATATGACAAGAAAAAGCTATACAAATGTTCAACCTGCCAAAGTGTTTGCATGTAACACAAAAGATGAAACTACACATTTAACAAAAAATATGTTATACATAAAAGTTGGGAATAGTAACTTTATAATGCATTGCTCCTTTCTGTAATGTCTTTAAATGTCAATGGTCTCACAAAAAAGAAAGAACAGTGAACTATATTAAAATGTAGAGTGCAAATAGCTATGTTACAGGAGATACACATGGAAAGAATTGAACATGTAAATTTGATAAAGAACGGTTTTTAGGATGGTTATTCAGAGGAATATGTGGGATAAAGGAAAAGATGAGTACTTATATTAATTGCAATAGGTGAGGACCTCCAATAGTGATAGAAATGGATAAAAAGATAAAAATGGCAGATTTGTAGTGTTAAGCGGCTACTGGCAAGGGAGGAGGATTACACTGGCATGTATTTATATTCCACCTAAAACTGCAATAATGGAGCTTAAGAAAATTCTGGGAGAAATAATCGCCTTTCAGCAAGGAATATTACTTATAGGTGAGGACTGGAATTTGATCTGCAACAGTGAAGATGTGTCTGGGGGACCTGAAGGGAAAGTATAACAAAGGAGGGTAGGTTTTTGAAGAAATTTATGAAAATATTTGGCAGAGAATATATTAATTCAGTAACAGGAGTTTACAGTGAATTTACATAACCTAAGAACTAGGCCAACCTGGGAATGGAGAAAGGAGATTCTGCCAATAGGGATTACTGCAATTAGGGATAACAACAATAGGCAAGAGGGGGGGGTTAGAATTTATTGGAGAAAACTGGCAAAGGAACCAAGGTACAGGGAGCAAATAACTAAAGTGGGAAAGATGATAGAATGGGAAGACACCAAGAATTTGACTGCAGGTTAGAAATTGCATTCCTTATCAAGAATTGATATCAGAGTATAAGCAAATAGAAAGATATAGGGGGTCTTATATTAAAGACCAGCACTGGTAGAGTTTTTGTAGAATCTAGAACAGAAGCTGCCTTTGAAAAAGAAATAATAGAGCATATAAAATAATGCATGATAACTATAAGAATTAATCAGAGGAGGTTATAAAGGATTGGGAAGAGAAATTAGATAAGCAATTCACAAAGAAACAATGGGGAGATATGTGTATGTCTCTCAAACATGCAACAAAATCTAGAAAAGATTTTTGCTTTGACATGTTTGCATAGTTATTTTTATACCCCAAGTAGACTCAAGAGAATTTTTCCACAGTTAAACAGCAAATGTTGGCGGTGTGACAGGGAAGAAAGAGATAACTGGGAACATATTTTCTGTGAGTATTGCAGTTGGTGGACTTTAAGGATTCCCTTTGGGATGCACTGTTGGAGATGCTGGGTGGACAGATTGGCGTGACGAGGGAGACGGTTTTTCTGAGTTGTGAAGCAGAATCAGAATTGTCTAGATGTGGTAAGGCCTTGCTGTGTCTAATTATGAAGGCTGCCAAAAAAGCAATTACTAGAAAATGGAAATCAAAATCTAAACCAACTATACTAGAAGCAGTGAATATATAACAGAGATAATAAAAACCAACCAAAACCAATGAGATGAGTTGAACCCAGGCTATGTTCATAAAACCAAGACTTCTTTGTTGTAAGTTCCAGACATAAGCCCTTTCACACTCAAACTGGCTGCTTCTTCATATGTTCTGACTGGAAAAGGTTATTAATGACCTATACTATTGGTTATTAGCCTATACTATTGGGTATCACTGTAAACAATGACTGGATATCCATTGTAACAAGATACCATTCATTTACTATAAAATTGGCATTAGTAAAACTGAAAAGGTCATACAAAAATTGCCTAGAATCTTGTAAAATATGCCCATTCACTGGAAGTAATTTTAATAGTAATAATGGAAAAGGAATTACAAGACCTTGTTATAGTTGTAATTATTGCACCTATACAGACAGTTCTGGGGCCTTTTGTCACCTAGACCAGAAGAGGTGATATACTTTTAATATAGATGCCTCCTGTAATAGTACACACATAGTATATTTGGCCCACTGTATTGTGTGCCATACATTTTATGTAGGTAAAACTGATAGATTTGTAAAAAGATCGTATATGGGAATACCTATATAGCATTAATAATAGGATAGAAAGTAATGCTTTATCTAAACATGTATTGGAGACTGCAATATTACAGAAATTTAACTTTTTGGTTATAGGTAAAATTGATGTTAGTTTAAGAGGTGGGAATATACATAATGCTACTGCGCAATTTATAAAGTAAGTGGATCATTAGGCTGAGGGCTGATTTTGGTTCAGGGTTGAATGACAAAGTTCCAATTAAACCCTTATTGAAAACACGCCCACTTTTAAGATAGTGCTTTATGTTCTACAAGTAGTGAATATTTGTGTGATGTATATATTGTTTGCTGTCTCTTTAAATGTTGGATTCTTGATTGTGGTTTTATATAAATGGTTTGACTGCGAAAGTGCTTATGTCTGGAACTTGCAATAAAGAAGTCTTGTTTTTATGAACATAGCCTGGGGTTTGACTCGTCTATGGTTTTGGTTGGTTTTTATTATCTTATATAACTGGTGAGACATTTGTTTAGCTCTTTTAATCCTTTTTGACTGAAAATGATTGGGTAGGTTATAAGTGATGTATAATGTTTGCAAATAGGAGTGTGTCAGTATGGCTTGTGATGTAAAATGCTTGCAACTAGGACTGTGTCTGTGTGGTTTGTTTTCATTTATATAAATGTATGATTTCCTACGCCGTAAGTGATGGTTAAATAAAGATGTTTCTTTTTTTTTAAAAAAAGGCAGGAATTGAATAATTTATGTAATGTTGCTTAGGTTATAGGATATATCAAAAAACAAGCTGAAATGTTCAATTCAACTCCAAAGGAAGGTTAAAAGGCTGCCAATTTATTAAAATATTACATCCAAAGCTTATGAGTGCTTTCATCTCATAAAGACTTAACATGCAACTTCAATCACTGTATATATATATATACCCTCACAAAATTCCATCCCTCCTTAATTGTAACTAATTGGTTAATTAATTACTTGAGTGAGGTAATTATTCTGAAAGTACCCATTTTTTCAAAAAAAAAATCCCAAAAAATGACATAATATAATTCCTAATTAATATCGGAAGGAAAAACACTTTTAAAAAATAAAATACATAAAATATTCTCTCTTCCCAACATCTTCTTATGAAAAAGTCACTAGTGGATAAAATAAATAAAAACACCTATTTATATGGAAGCTGCCCTCTCATTTAAGATTGGCTTAAATGTGACTTGTTCATTTAAGCCAGGGGGTAATGTGGCATTCAGCCTAAGTTGCCATATCAGTTCCCTCTTCATTAATAACCTTTTCCAGTCACCACTTCTAGGGTTCTTTTTTATATTTTCTAAAATGCTCAATGTAAATCGAGTAAAATTACTACACATATTAGAATGCTTGTAAAAAGCACTTGTCTCTCTTTTTTTTCTTTTGTTAATAAATGCCATGTTCATGTTCATATATTCTGGTTTTCAATACTCTCTCCATATTTCCTATATAGAAAGCAAGACAACCATCAGATATGACTAGATAAACTATTCTACTAGTGCTACAGGTCCCATTTTGAAAAATGAACTTACTCCGTAACATGTTTTCTAAAATCAAATTACGCTCCCTTTACATTATATGCTATATAGCCATATATGTGAAGTATAATGTTTGTAAACATGAACTTGCTAATACAGTTTGATTACTTTTATATAAATGTAAATTTGCCTCTGTCAGAAGTGATAATTCAATAAAAGTTTAAAAAAGGGGGGGGGGCACACATCCCACCACCAATGGCAAGGTCACCACAGTCACACGGAGGGGAATCAGCAACTGACGTAGGCATGCTCAGTATGCCCTTGCATTGGCTAAGAGGTAGTGCATAGCATACTTACTCACTATCTAAGGGGCTAAAACTTCCATCCTACACACATACCAGGCAATGTTCACAACTTTTACCTTCTCATGTAATGGCTGGGTACTCCTAGCATCAGACAGACTCAGCCGTAAACTAAAACTGTAGTAAATGCAGGATTTACAAGGTAAGTGTTGAACCTGGAGTATTTAAGTAGAACTGTGTAATAATACAAATGAATTGCATATCCTTGCATGTTGTTACTTGGTAATGTAAGTAAGTAAAAGGTTGATGATTTGTACAGCAATTTTTTCAGCATTTGACAGCAGAGACTTATGTGAATACATGTGTCCTCTATCAAGTAATAGGCCTCAGGCATCAAAGATTCACACATTCATACCACTCAAAAGTACTGATGGTCGAGGGGCATGGCCAGGGTGAGACTAGGACAGCAGCGCTTTTCTTCTGCTCTGCTACTGCATATATTTCTGACAGGATCCTAAACAACTAAGTGAATTGTGATAAACTTTGGTGTCCTAAAGGATTATATCAATTTATTTTCTTAACATTCAACTATGTTCCTGTCAAAATATGTGAGAGAAAATTTCTTCACTGTATCCTGCAGCACCATGAATCATACAAAGACAGCATCTCAAGACTCTGTGCTCAAAAAAGAGCTTCAGTCATTACTGACAATAGTCAAGAATTGTCTTTTAAAATAGATAGATTGGACACCAAAACGGATGACGTTAAGAAAAACTGTTCCAAACAGATGGAACAAATTAATGAATCTCTGCAGTTACAGAGAAACCAGATTTCTGGCATTGAAGACTCCTTGAATGATATGGAAGGAAGACTAAGTGAAGGGGAGAACAATATTGAATTCCTGTTAAAACAGAACAACTCTTTACTAGCCAAATTAGATGATCTTGAGAACAGGTCCCGTAGGAGCAACATTCATATTTTTGGTCTACCAGAAGGAACAGAAGGTAACAATATGGTTAATTTCTTGTCTGCCTGGCTCCCTAAAACTTTAGATTTAATAATAAAACAAATTCCTTAGGGTCGCCAGGAGCAGCTCGTTCTTCAACAGAGTAAATCAAAATCAAGAAGATGAGATGCCACCACAGAAAAGGTTTATTGTTAAAACATTATAAAAAATAATAAAAGTTAAAAAAATCCTGGATGAGTGCTTTTAGTCTTTTAAGGCTTTCTTCAGATCCAAAATAACAGGTAATCAGTTCTTCTTTTTCAAAATGTAATCAGCCAATAAAATGTCACCTTTGCAACCGCCGCCCCCACAGTATATGCTTCAAAGGGATTATAACATTCAATCCTGGGGGTTGGTCAGCTTGCAAGTCAACTATCAACATTGTCTGTTATTTCTGTTTTATTTACACTATCTCCACCCTTCAAGTCATCCAATATTAATTCCAATGCCATGAAATTAAATTTGTGCCTGGGATTTGATATTTTGTGTTGTGAGACTGCATTGTTTTTGTTTTTATTGCTTATATCACTTATATGATGGCGAATCCTTTTCTTGAAGCATCTATTTGTCTTGCCAACATAAAAACCCTGACAACAAATACAGCTGGCCAGGTATATCAAGTTCTTGCTATTGCAGTCCACATAATTATTCAACCTATCTATTGTGATGGGATGTATAAATTAATTATTGCCGTTGATAAAAGTATAAATTTTCCATTTCCTACATGGGAAAGTGCTCTTCCTGACACTTACATGTTTTTGTCACTCATTCCTCTCTAGTATAGATGACAAACAGGAGGGGTAGTTTGTTTATATGCTTCATTACACAGAAACACATCTGGATGGGTAGCAGCATTACAAAATATAAACAAATTGATTAACAGACAGATTACATAGTCATGCATCCTTACATCTCAACAGCTAACTACAAAATGGCAGTCAGGTTCACACATGCTCAGTATTTATACACTTGTGCAAGCCTCTAGAAAGCTTCTTAAAGCTGTACACAAATATTGAGCTACAGTTTTGAACATTCCCATTTTTATAGCAAAGTAACCTCTTCAAGTTCTTCTTATTTTTAAAACAGAAGTGTGGAGTCTCACCTACTACTCTCTTCAAATCTTTGTCCATGGTCAGAATACGCCAATTCTTTCTTACAATATCACATATCTCAGGAATATCACTACTGTATGTCAGTAAACATCTGAGGTAACTTGTTTCTTCTGAGTGATCCACATCTGTTGAGGTCTCATCATCCAATCTCCTCCAATTAGGGAAGTAGGGTCGTCCCTTAGTTCTTCTCAATTCTTGTCACTCTGTGACAGTATGGCTCATGTCCCTGTCCTTGTAGCTTTTTGCTTAAAAAAACATTCCAGGAGCTGTTTAGATTCATACTCAAATGTCTTTTCTTCTGTACATAATCTAGATGCATGTGAAAGGTGTCCTTTCACAACATGTAAGTAGATATGCCATGGGTGCATACTAGATCTGTGGAGAATATGATTCATCCAGCAGTCCTTTCTATGTACCCTGGTACGATCTCTTCTTTGTCATTGATGGTCAAATTGTTGTGGATGTATGTACTTCGAAATCCAAAAAGATGTCATAGATTTTAAATCTCTCACAAAATCAGACAAGGCTTGCTCATCACCTCTTCACATAAGAAAAATATCATCCACAAATCGGCCGTGATATATGATATTATTTTTCCATGGGTTAGTTTCATTAAGTATAAATTCATGCTCGCATTTGGCCATCACTATATTGGAGTGGCTATTGGCACATGCGGTGCCTATAGCTACTCCCCATTTCTGCCAATCGTACTCTCCTGCATATAGGAAAATTTTGTTGTTCAGTATAAGTTCCAGTAATGTACATAACATTACTTTTGTGTTAGAATCAACTGCTTCACTAGATTCCATAAATTCTATGACCACTCTAATGCCATGTTCATTGGAAATAACAGTGAATAAATTTTTCACACCCATTGTGGCCATTACCAAATTCACCATGTCATTAAGAGGATGTATTTTTTCAGAGAGTGATTCCAGAAAATGGGAAGTGTCCCTTAATACTGCAGCTGCATTATGAAATAACATCTTCAAGTTGTGTTCAGCAAAAATAGACTAAGGTTCCGTGACCCATCCTTCACCTGATACTATAGGACAGAGGGGTGGGTCATTTATGCTTTTATTTATTTTGGGTAGGCCATTGATTACAGGTATCCTTGGACTTTTGTATTGTAAAGTAATCAAACAATTCCTGTGTAATTATGCTTGTCAAAAATAGTTCATTTACTGTATTCTGTACATTTTTTATTAATTCATTAATCTTCCATTTGCTTACTCAAAGATACGTTCCGGGATCACTTAATATAGACATCATTCCTTTATGATAGTCTGCTGTATCTAAAACAATGATGGCCCCTCCTTTGTCTGCTGGCTTCATTATTATGGCATCATCATGTGTAAGTTCTTATAACACACTTTTCTCATCAACTGTTAGGTTGTGAAAGCCTTTGTTGTTACTACAATTTCTTAAGCTAGCAACATCCATTTCACACAGCTTTGTAAAGGTTTCCACTATTGGATGTAGTAGTAAAATAAAAGTAGTGGGTCTCTTAAAAATGTTCAATGCCTTTTCATTGTTCTTGTTTCTGAAGATGTTTTCTTGTAAAGCATTTTATATCAATGACAAATTCACTTAATTTCGAATGGGAGGCTGGTATAAAAGAAAGCCCATTATTTAACACACTAATCTGTGCTTCACTCAGTTCATGACTAGAAATGTTGACAACAAGAGAGCAATTCATACCATTAGAAGTTAACTCACTTTCCATTTCTTTCTGTCTCTGCTCAATGATCTCTGTGGACATGGCTGATGTGACCTGATTAAAATGTGCAGTTCCGGAAAAATCAGAATGTTCTCATTCCTAAATCAGGTATACAATTAGTGGTTGTCATTACTGTGTCACTCCCATTATTTATGTTGGAAGGTGAGTGTGGTGTCACAAAATATGAATCACTTATCACATCTCCTTGTTGAAATGTATCTATTGATATTGTATCTTTGTTACTCACTGTCCTATTCTTACCACTTCACGTATTCAAACTCTACCCATGTACCTCCTGTGTTGCATGTGAACTATTCACTATTTCATTTACTCCTCTGGATATAACTGCAACCTGTTTCTTTTGTGTCTTTGGCCAGTCAAAAAATTTCCAGATCCAAAGTCCTGAAAATCCTTACCCAGTTTGCAACTCTTCAATAATTTAAGCCTGTTCTCATATTGGCTGAGGCTCTGTTGTAATGCTTCAATCTTGTTCAAAAAAGTATCCAATAAGGCTGCATCTTCCAGCTCCATCTGTTTACGTGTTATTAGCTCAGCTACTTGTTCCTGCATAGGTTTAAAATAATCTATAAGCCTGATGTACTTAAAGTTTTTCCCAAATTAATTTCTTCCCAGCATTTTGCAAATCAGGATATGTGCTTCCATAGGTTGGCATACACTTAATTTGTAAGCCTTTTGGAGCAACATTACAGTGAATGCATGCCTTGAGGTGGAAACGCTGCTACTGAAGCCATTTGAGCTGGTAGGCTGTGTTTTCCACTTCAGAAAGTATTTTTTCAATTTCACTTCTGAGGAAGTTCTGTAATAAATGGGACAAAAGTGCTAAACTTCACTCTGGCTCCAGTGGTATTTTGTTTGTTAGTAGTTTCTTTTTGCTTTGTGGTTTTTCATTTTTTTCAAAACTCTGTTCTCCTCAAATCCTCAAAGTCAGTTGGTGCAGTATTAACTAAATCAAGGCCAAGAAACAGATTTGCTTGACTGATTGAAAAATCCAGCGAGGACAGGGACATGAACCATACTGTCACAGAGAGACAAGAATTGAGAAGAACTAAGGGATGACCCTACTTCTCCAAGAGGAGGAGATTGGATGATGAGACCTCAACAGATTTGGATCATTCAGAAGAAACAAGTTAACTCAGAAGCACTGATATTCCAGAGATAGGTGATATTGTAAAAAGAATTGGCATATTTTGACCATGGATGAAGATTTGAAGAGAGTAGTAGGTGAGGTGCTACACTTCTGTTTTAAAAATAAGAAGAACTTGAAGAGGTTACTTTGCTATAAAAATGGGAATGTTCAAAACCATATGAGTGTCAGGAAGGACAGTTTCTCATGTCGGAAATGCAATGATTGTACTTTTATCAACAACAATAATTCATTCAAACATCCCAACACAAATAGGACCAATAGGCTTAATAATTATGCAGACTGCAATAGCAAGAACTTGATATACCTGTCCAGCTAGGGTTTTTATGTTGGCAAGACAAATAGATGCGTCAAGGATAGATTCTCCATCATTTAAGTGACATAAGAAATAAAATTAATGCACTCTCACAACACATAATATCAAATCCAGGGCACAAATTTTATTTCATGGCATTGGAATTAATAGGTGGAGATATTGTAAATAAAACAGAAATAATAGAGACAAGGAGGATAGCTGACTTGCAAGTCGACTAACCCCTGGGATTGAATACTATAATCCCTTTGATGGTCATACCATGAGGCAGTGGTTGCAAATATGACATTTCATTGGCTAATTACATTTTGAAAAGGAGAACTAATTACCCATTATTTAGGATCTGAAGAAGGCTTTAAAAGGATGAAAGCACTCATCCAGGATTTTAACTTTTATTATTTTTTATAGTGTTTTAACAATAAACCTTCTCTGTGCTGGCATCTCATCTTTTTGATTTTGAAAACTTGCCTGAAGCTCTTTCTTTTGGTATAGACAGAACACATAGTGCTCTGGTTAATCTTGTATCAAAGTCTAGTACTTCACTGAGGTCTATCATGGTTAAATTTATTTCATCTCAGGATAAAAACTAGTACTCAAAACTGCCTGGGCTAAGTCACCACTTAAAGCAGCAGGAATTATTATTCGTTTGATGATTATTCAGCAACAGTGATGTCTAAAAGGAAACAATTCATTCCCCTTATAAGCAAACTTAAGAAAAAGCAGATAAAGGTATATTTACTGTTCCTGGTCAGGCTGAAGATTTTCCTTTCTAATGAGGTTAAATTCTTTGAAGATCTTGACCTTGCATTGTCATATCTACAAACCAACACATTTTTTGAACAAACAGAGGATATGGACTGGTCCACTATATCCTTCAAAAGGCAAATTGAGACAAATTGAAATAAGATAAATGAGAAAAAGAAGAAATTAAGGGGAAAATAAAGAACCTTTTCCATTTTCTTTATTTCCAAAGGAAATAACAAGATGTCAAGGATTTTTTATTCTTTTCATGTAATCAAACTTAGTTTTACTTTTTTACATATCTTTACCAGCAAAACATGAAATGACAACATGCTGAACTATAACATAAATAGGACCAACCAAATAAAAATAGTTGAAATGATACCCAGAGTCCAACCAACAATAAATACAAAAATAGGTATCCTTGCAGTCAACAACCCACGGAATACACCATACACCACATAATTAAAAATGATTAAGCTCTTTCATCCATATGAAAGGGGATTTCAACAGAATCAAACTAATTACAAAGAGGAAGGACTTATATACACAACCAGAAAGTGGTCACATGGCTTATTGACTGCAAGGATACCTATTATTGTATTTATAACATAAATAGGAATCAGAAAATCAACAAGCATTCAACTAAGGTAATGTAATTGAATTCCTTTTTTTGTCTTATGCTTGTCTAATTTACAGATAATTAAGAATCATTTTAATAAGTCATAGTGGAATATTATTAGTTTCCTTTAAATGAAGCATACAGCATTTATACTACTATATGATCTGAAGGGTTTCATACATAATTGCTTGCTCTGGAACTAATGCATACTTTATATTTAAGTAGAAAATGGCTGCAGTAAAACATATAGCTGAATTTAAAGGTGTTTAATGCATATAAACTGCAGTTACCTACTAAAGGGAAACACACACAATGAATGACATTTCATACTTTCTTGTTATAAAAATGAAATGACATTAACAGTGTTAAATTAAAACTGCTATTTAAATGGTATTCTAAAAGAAATGACAGATAAAAATCTTCACCTAAGCATGGAAGCAACTCAATGTAATCATTAACTATAGTAATATTTGAAAAGCTGTTTCACTAAAACTAATAGTAAAACCTAAAAGCTGCCTGTCTTCCTAGTGCATAGATTTAGATAATATGTTACCGTTCTATTTATTAGAATGATTTATGATGTGCTGGATTGGGGAGGGGTGATTGCAGTTGCTATGGATGTGTGTTTTGTTGTTGCTTGACAATGAAGAGATTGTGAAGTTTCAAATGGTTTTGAAATAGTCTCTATTCATAGATGACATATTCAGGTTCAATATGAATGATATGGAAATTGTTGTGACCGATGGATTGTCCCTAGACAAGGTAGTTAGATATGAAGCCCCTGTCTCCATAGCTTGACCTTTTTACTTCATTTAGAACACATAAAGCTTTCTCTGGTAAACAGCTAGAGTTCAGTTGGAATTCCCACCTAAACAAGAGAACAGAGCTGTTCATGTTCACAGACTCTGACTGATGGGTAGCTTTAGAAGGCTAATTTGAATAAAAGGTGGAACCTTTTAAATATGTATTAGCTCACATTTCACTGAAACTATAGTTAAAAATATGAACTGGCATTGAAGAAGGGGAAACACTTTTAATCTTACACATGAAATACCTTTGAATACATTTATAAGTAGATATATTTGAAAGCAATCATTTGAAGTTTGATAGTAGTTGTCAATGAATGGTAAAATATATATATATATATATATATATATATATATATATATATATATATATATAAAACATTTAGAGGTTCATTATTAGAGGCTTGACATACATGATATGAATATGTTGTCAATACACTCAAAAGTCTCATACATAAAGCAAAAGAAGCAATAAACTGTATACTTGACAGAAATAACATAGGAGGCTTTAAGTTTCCAGTAATAAACCACAGAATATAAACACATAATGGAATATTCTTTAAACATTGCAGGACAACTATTAATTTATTTTAATATAATCTTACAAAGAAGGAATAGAAGGGTCTGAAAGTACATTGGTCTTATGGTGACACCACAAAACATCTTAAATTGTTGTGCAGCAGTCTTTCATATTTTATACTATTAGTTGATGAATTTCAAAACTATGCATAGATAAGGAGCAATAATAAGAGATGTAAGCATATATTACTTTAACACCTTAATGAATATATAAAACTGGAGAATGTATATGTTAAATAAGTTAAGATGTGAAATAATTGTTCTACTATTATATATTAACAATGATTTAAAGGATATAGGTCTATCTTTATTTTACTATTAATAACATCATATTTGATTGTAGTAGAGTAGACTTTTTTATCAGAGTATTAGACGGATGTGTTTGCTTGGATGGTTAGACTGTTCAAGCAATGAGTGTTAGACTCCATGGGGGGGGGGGTAAGAGGGATTTTAAAAGCAAATGTTTAATGATAATTATATTTTTTAGCTTTTTTCAAGTGTACACAATAGTAACTATTTATGTCTAATAAAACATTCATATGTTAATGTTCATTTGATAATTACTAAGCAGTTCTTTACTAACAGAGTTTCATTATCTATGAGAAGTACATGTATACTTTTGATCATTAGGACAAAAGGCATTTATTAACTATTTCCATAAATGTCAATGGATTAAATAATGGATGCAAGGGGGGTAGCTTAAACACATATTTGAAGTTTAATTCTCAAGTTATTTTTTTACAGGAAACACACTTATTAACAGAAGACAGACAGGCTAAATGGTAAAAACTACACTATATTATCCAGTTCACAATATAATAAAATGTGGGGGGTGCTATGTTATGGAGAAATTCACTGCCTATGTCTATGGTTATAGAAACATATCAAGATGATAAAGGTATGCTTTGTTCTGTAACTATAAAATATAATAAAAGGATATTAACTCTTATTAACTTGTATTGGATTCCTGGAATAGGAATTAAAACTGCTAACCAACATCTTGAACAAGTAATTCAAAACTCAAAAGACAGTATTATTTTAGCAGGAGACTTTAATTGCACATTGTCACCAAGTGATACTAACACAATAGGTTAAAGGAGAATATGGTCATCTGCAAAAGCATTGTTAAAATTTACTGAATTGTTTCATATTAGAGACATAAATGAATTTTCAGAAATTAATTCATTATTTTTTACTCATTATTCCCACAGACTTGAAATGCAATCCAGAATTGACAGAGTTTATGTCTCTAATGACCTGACTGATACAGCAAAGTCAAAACAGTAACTTACCCACTTTCAGATCACAATGCAATTACCTTTGAGCTGTTAATCTAATAATAATATTAAAAATCAGAAGATTACCAACCTATATAACCTGTTTAAAATAATTTAAGGACTTTTTAATTAAATAAATCCTTTTTTTTATAGAAATTAATAATATCGATACTTCAGAAATTTATTTATGGGATGCACTAAAAGCATATATTTTTGGTAGAGTCACTAACTGGTTGTCAAACAAACAAAAGAAAAACGAGACAAAGAATTACATGAAACAAAAAAAAAAGTTAAAATTAGAAAATCAGACAAAAATAATAATATAGAAGAGATTAATAAGCTTAACAACAAATACTTGGAAATCTTAGACCATAAAGCTAAAATCAACCCTGGGAAGTTTAAGATGATTAACTTCTCTATTAACCCAAAATGTATGCACAATTTAGCCACAAAAACAAAATTTATCAGTAAGTCCAGTCACATAAAAAAGTCTACTCACATAGGAAAAAAAGAAAAGTAACCAAAATAGAAGATATTATAAAGGAATTCAGATATTATTATAATAAAATCAATCAAATAATATAGAACTAGATCTAGAAGAAATCATTAAAATATAAATAAAAAAAATATAAAAACTAAACTGATGACCAAATGAAATTAATTGAAAAACTGACCTCTAGGTCTGAACTTCAAACTCAAATTTCTAAACTGAAACCTAATAAAGCAACAGGTAATGATGGTATTATATCTGAACTTTATAATGTGTTACCCAAAGAAGCCAAAGACATACTACACAAGTTTTTTTTATATAGTCAATGACCTAGCTAAAGTTCCTCCATCCTGGAAATATACCCATATTTCTCTAATTTTAAAAACTGACAAAGATCCTACTTAATTGTTTTCATACAGGCCAATTTCACTTTTAAAGTAGATTATAAATTATTCATGCTAATAAATTAAAATATATTCTACCTTCCATGATTGACAAAGATCAAACTTGCTTTATCTTAAACAGAAATACTTATGATAATATTAAAATAATAATCACAATAGTTGACTATCAAAGAAAACAAAAGAGAACATTAATGAGTCTTGATATTAATAGTGTTTTTGACTCGGTAAACTGGAAATATCTCTTGCTGGTTTTAGAAGAATATAATTTCTCAAGTAACTTCACACATCTTATTAATCTTCTTTATAATGATTGTTTTGCATATGTTAAAATAAGTACTTTTACTTCTGATTCCATACAAATTTTGAAAATTTTGAAAGGAACCAAACAAGGACATTTTCTTTCACCTCTGCTTTTTACCCTAATTATGGAACCATTTGCTAATTTTCTCAGATCAATTATATATCTAAAAGGGTGGGAGGCTGGCACAATGGTTAAGGTGTTTACCTTAGAGATGCAAGGTGCAGGGTTTGATTCTCACATGGGGTAATTGACTAAGCTTAAAATGGCCCACAATGGTGGTTAGCCTAGTACTAATCTATGACCCTGTGAACCTATGAACCTATGTATTAACATAAATGTGAATTTAAACTCTAAAATTCAACTGTTTGCTGATGACATCCTACTGAAATTATATGACAATGCTAATTCTCTATTTGCAGTTTTCTTAGCAATGGATATATTTCAAAGAAAATCTGGTTTAAAATTTACTGATGACAAAACAAAAATCCTGCCTATAAATACAAATAAGAATAGAATCAAAAAATAAATTCATTAAATATATTGTCAAAGAGAAGAAAATTAATTATTTAGGAATATTTATAAGAGATAACATTAAAGATATAATTAATTATATTTATACTAACAGTATAAACAATATAAAGAATCTAATACACAAACTGAATAACACTTTCTTCATGATGGAATAGAGGTTATCTATAATCAAAATGAGTATCTTACTACAAATCTTATATATTACACAATCACTAACATTACCCCCCCCCCAACACACACAAAAAGTTGTATTAAAGAATTTGACACTTTAATTTTGAGATTTCTCTGGGTCCCGATAAACCAAGAATTGCTTTAAAATGAGAGACTAGGCAGCAGGAGGGATAGGGCTAACAGATCTAGAATTATATTCATTATCATCAATTATAAAAACAATATATCTTTGGATTAATAACACTTACACAGCTAGATGGAAAGAGTTTTTTTAGGAAATCTTTTTATAAACTCTAAAAATAATAGATATTCTAATAATTAGCTCATACTAAATAACAGTCTATATTGGGTATTAAAGGAACCAAACAAGTGACTCCTATTTCATTTCTACAATATTGAACACTTTTAAAAATTGTATATATATATAAACCTAGCATACAAAGCATGGCTTGTCCTTAATTTCCTATGGCATATATCCAAAACAATATCTCCACCTCAACGTTAGAAACAATGATCACATTTAAAGAGAAAAATCTGCTGTATTGGTTTCAATTAATGAAAGATGAAAAGCTACATTCTATTGATTATATTAAAAACAAATATAATTTAGATAAAGATGTGGCTAGATGTAGAATCCTGCAGACATGTAGAAAGGGAAATTAAGGTAATGCATCCAAGGATAAGAGCTCATATCAAAAAATTAAATGAATATCTAACATTATTAATGCAACAAAACACATTGAGACAGTGTCTCTTATATAAATTATATAGAGTTGTGAAGAGAGAAACAAAAAAGTTGCAATGGCAATTACTGGAACTATTTTAGCCAAATTCATAATAGACCTCCAGGTGAAGAAGATAAAAAATTACTTCTAATATTTTCTAAACATACAGCTTCATCTCTTAAATGGAATCTCTTTACTTGTAAATTTTTGCATAAGATCTTTGTTCACACCACATAAAATTGAATTAACGTTCAAGGAGAAACAAGTTTGTTGGAGATATAATCAAGAACATAAAGTGGATTGGCAACATATGTTTGACTGTACTGTCTTAATACTTTATTGGAATAACATTAATCTCTTTTTACAGGCTTTTTTGGAGATAATTTTGTGTTATCTAAATCACTAATCCTTTTTAACGCCCCTATTCCTATATGTGTTAAAAAAATGAAATATTGCATTTTGTGGTCTATACAATCTATAGCAAGAAAGGTTATAACTCAGAATTGGAAGAATGAATCTACACCTTCCTGCAAATAATTCATAAATATTGCAACTAAAGTCTGTCACCTGGAAATCATTAAAATTAAGTCAAGAGCAAAGAGGATTACATCTTGCTACAATACATGGACAAAACTTAGAGATCTGCTTGACAAGCAAAAATGACTGCATTTAAGATGTAATATTATGTAGAAATAACTTGAATGAATTGATGGTTAATGGAGTATCCTGTAAATAGTTTTTTCTTTTGTGTGTGAGGTTTGGTTGAATTTTTTTCATTTAGTATGTTCACAAATCTCTGACTGTAAACGCTGTTGTGATTATTTTACAAACTGAAAATCCAGTGAATACTTAAAAAAAAAGTACTGATGGTCAGCGAATGTCCTCAGTTTGGCCTCTTACTTTTGTACTGGAAAATCATTAAAGTGAAGAGTGCAATTAGCAAAACAACCTCACAAACACAGCTATACTAAATACGAAGTCAGCTATGCATCCTGAGCATCAGACACAAAACTTATGTATCCCTGAATCCAAAAGATAAAAAACAAGGATATGGCAAAGTTATCACTTGCACAGGGTGTTTTTTTTGTGTGTGTGTGTGTGTGAGGGGTTGGGGGGAGGAACCCAAGGCTGACACAAAAGGTAAGTGAGTGTGTCTGTGAGTAAGAAAGAGAAACAGGCAGACATTTGGATAAATTAAGAAATGGCCACCAAGACAGAATGAGCTTTAAGCCTCATGGCTGAACTATGTGACTGTTGTGTGTGTGTCTTTATGGGACCTCCAGATGAAATTGGTGTGTGAGTGTCTACAAGAACACAGCCAAGCTCTGTGCTAGCTCTACATATTGGCATGTCAGACAGGTGTGAGTGATGCATGGTAGAGGTGGAAGTTCATTGTTGTTGTATCTAACCATGAGAACTGTCTCTGCCAGGAGTTGAACTGGCATGTCCATGCCCATGGTTAGATGCACTACTGCAGCTTGAATGTGACTGATATCTGCTGGATGAGCTGTACTTATGAGGACACGCAGGACCACAATCCCATTTCTTGCCACGTTTGGGTGTGGACAACTCAAACCACTGATAGAACAGTGGAAGTAGTGCCACAATGGGAATGTGATCAGGCACTCCATTGACTAACATCAGATGATGTGGCTGACATATACCCACATGGATTCCATCCCCCTCCCAGCAGATGTTCCATCACAGACACCTCTCTTTCCAATGTGTCATTCAACTGATCCATTGAAATGGCAACACTGTCAAGGTAGTCATGCATGTCAGCCTGTGCCACATTTACAACCCTAAGCATTTCTCTGGAATACCTACTGGAACATGTCTGCACCTCTGCTGGCCCTAAGAATACGTCAAGTGGCATGGGAAGACAGACCTGGATGAGGGGGTGGATGGGCAGTAAAGGCCTCCTCCAAGCACCCCTAACAAACCTCCTGTGTGGCACCTCACCAACACTTTGGCTATGGCCAGAGTTAACAAGGACTGAAGCTACAGTAACCACACTACCCTGATCGAGGGTCTCGCCCTTTACCTGTCCCAATATCTGAGGAATATCATTGGAATGGGTTGGCGCAGGCCTAATGGCTATGTCCAATGGAATTACAGGGGATGGCTGAATGTCAACCTCAGTGTCAGATTCAACTTCTGCACCCCCTGACATTTGCCTGTGTTTGGCCATCATCATCATCAGAGTCTGCTAATACTCTGACATCAGGTGGTAAGTGTCCTACACTTACAAAGTCAGGATCACCTGTGATAATAAGCAACAAACACAGGAAAGAAATGAATACCTACACTACTATAGTCCAATATATGCAAACAGTGGTTCCACTATTACAGACAGTACAGCAGTACACCCAACAGTCCTGACACCTGCATCACACATATGTATAAAATAAATATTTCTTTTAACTGTTCATCAGTACTGGCATAAAAATGTTTGGCTTACCATGTGCAGATAATTCTAGGGTCCATTTGGAGTATGGTCCTGGAAGAAGTTAAGCAAAAGGTAAGGACACCATCATCACAATTAACAGTAACACAGAGGGTTAAAACATTTTGCCTTTTATATGTCCATTAATGATACTTTTAACAAAAAGTTGGATGACACATCCACCCTAAGCCCATGCATAATCAACCAGAATGTGTTGTTAACTGTATCAATATACAACTACCCCTCAAAAAATATGTTAAACAGAACTTAAGTATTGCTATTAATATTTGACTATATAAGAAGTATTTAACAATTGAGATAGGTAAGCCTTCCTGGCTGCTCCTCATGCATATACTTGTCCTCCCTGAAACAGCATCAACATCAATCTCATGCTGTTTTGCACTTTCCACTGAGTTCTCCAGATCCCTGGCAGTGGAAAGAAACTCTTCATTTGGTGTCAGTGGTGGCTCTGTAGCAGCCCCCCAGTAACCATCCATTCGCGGGCCTCTGCAGCTGCTATCCTTCGGGCCAATGAAATCATGTCAGTGGCCCTATGATGTACCTGATCATATATCCTGCTATGGCCACCTACTGCATTTACAACCGCCACTATCTGTTACCAAATTTGCATTCTGCCAGACATATCTCCATGTCCCCTCTCAAGCAGAAAGGTACCATGTTGCCTTTCAGGGTCACTGAATGGGGGTTTGTGGGGATTGGGATGCCTGGCTGCTATAGTCCTACGTGACATAAAATACAAAAGAAGGCTAATACACATAAGTATCACATAAATAAAAGTCCTGCTTAGATATAACACATAAAAGGTAGTTTTTCAATATTACCCACTGGAGAAACAAAAAACAGTCAAGCTATTCAAATATAAAAAAGGATTTATGTGGTTGTAACATATTACAATCACACATAAAGCAAGGATGGATCCAAACAAGGAGAGTAATAATAGCAAAGCAAACCTCTGTACAAACAATTTTGTTTCTGCCAACACAGAAATGGAACTTGGCTCCCCCACCCTCAAAACAACAGGCAAATTACACATTTTTCTAACCAAACATCAGTGCAGTCAAATAAACTGTCCCAAAAACGTGTACAGATTTGTCAGAGGACATTCAATTTTATGCAATTGCCAGTCACATCTATCTGCAGCCAGCACTCCCCTAACATCCCTGTGTCATTGACAACAATGTAGGATATTTACATTTCAAAGAAATAACAATAGAAGAGTGTAAAGAGAAAAACAGTTGTAACATTAGCACTTGTGATGACAATTAAGGCTGTACGTGCATACAGAAAGTAGCAGCATTTGCTGATGCATATGTATGTATGTGTGTGTGTGTATATATATATATATATATATATATATATATATATATATATATATATATATATATATATACATATACACAGTGGATACAAAAAGTTTACACACCCCTGTTAAAATGCCAGGTTTTTGTGATATAAAAAAATGAGACCACAATTAAATCATTTCAAAACTTTTCCCACATTTAATGTGACCTATAACCTGTACAATTCAATTGAAAAACAAACAAATCTGTTAGGGGAAAAATATAAAAAATAAAAAACGTACAATAAGCTGGTTGCATACGTGTGCACACACTTAAACTAATAGTTGAAACACACAGTGAAGACAGTCATCAAGAAGTGTAGAAAATATTTGACAACAGTGACGTTGCAAATAACTGGATGTCCCTCCAAGATTAATGAAAAGACAAGATGGAAACTGGTCAGGGAGGCTGCCAAGAGAACTACAGCAACACTTGAAAGACTGCAGGAATTTCTGGCAAGTACTGGTTGTGTACTACCTGTGACAACAACCTCCTATATTCTCCATATGTTTGGGCTATGAGGTTGGGTTGCAAGATGGAAGCCTTTTCTTACACAGAAAAACATCCAGGTCTGGCTAAAATTTGCAAAACAATACATTGTCTTCCAAAAGCATGTGGGAAAATGTACTATGGACTGATGAGACCAAGGCTGAACATTTTGGCCACAATTCCAAAAGGTACATTTGGTGCAAAAACAACACTTCACATCACCAAACGAACACCATCCCCACAGTGAAGCATGGTAGTGGCAGTATCATGCTTTGGAGTTGCTTTTCTTCAGCTAGAACTGGGGCTTTAAAACCAAAATAAAGTGGTGCAATAGTGCTCAAATAAAACACTGGAACCAAAAAAGTGCACTAAACATTGTGAGTCCTCAGTCTTCAGTTTATTACAAAATGTTAAGCGCATTCGTCAATGCCAGTTGACTTCCTCAGAACACTCCAAAAATATAAAAACTTGGTTTAAATAATACATACCCAATAGTAATTGGTTAAATGTTCCACCAGTAATTTGATGAGAATGACCCCAATTCATGGATATTAAATACAGTCCATGAATGTTAAATATTGAATATACCATTTTATAAAAACATTAAAACACATAATATATACATTTGTATAATAACATCTATTTTACAAAAATGTTCTTCACAGTATGGCATTTATTTATTGTTTCATAATGTATTACCTAAACAAGAAAACCTTAGGAAAACCTTTTTATATATAACTTAAACCTGCCCTGCTTTTTCTCTTAATATTGGCAGGATTATTAGGTGGTCGTTCAGCCCTGGAAAAAAAAGTTTGCAGCCAACCTTAGTTGCCATAATAGTTCCTTGCTTCAATATATACAATATCAATAGCAAATTTAAACCCACAAAAGTTAGCACATTGTAGACTGTGTTTAAATAAGGCGTTCACTTCCTTCTTGTTTTTTATATCATAGAGATGTTCGTAAATCCTGTTTTTTTAAACAGTCTCTCAGTTTTACCAATATAAAAAGATGTACAGGTATTACACCTAGCAATGTACACCAGTTTACTTGAAAACAGTGGCCCTTTCTCAAAAACACAGTATTTTTATTTTTATTAGCTAGGGAAATAGAGCTTTCCTGTAAAATATAGGGGCAATAGGGGCATCTACCACAAGCTCTACTCCCATTGAAATGTCCCTGTTCACCTTTGGTAAAAATTCTTTTTTCCAAAACTGACTTTAGATTAGGTCCTATTTTAGTAGAAAACATAGGTTTCTCAACTAATACCTGAAAAACTTCAGGATTAGTTTTAAAAATACTCCAGTTTTTATTAAGTATCTCTTTAACTCCATGATAAAAGGGGCTATATTGCACAACACAAGCCTGCTGAAAATCAATTTTACTCTCACTATTAAAACCTTCACTAGCACTATTAGTTTTATTGAGTCCTTTTCCTAAAAGCGGTGTATACCTTTTACCTCACTCGTCCAACACCCCTTTTAAAATAGTATCAATAAATTCACCAGGGTAACCTCTTTCTAAGAACATATCCTTTAAGTATGTGAACTCATTGGTTAAATCCTCTTTTAAGGATGTCATCCTGGCTACCCTGATGGCCTGTCCTTTAATGATACTTTTCTTTTGAAAAAGGGGATGATGACTATGGAAATGCAAATAACTATTACAAAAAGTTTTTTTGTGATGCACTCTAGAAACAAATTTCTCGTGATCCTTTAATATCTTTGTATCCAAATAGTTAATTTCCTGTTTGTGAATTTCAAAAAATGAGTAGTTTCATTCAGGTATTGGATAAAAGATGGAATAGACTCTGGGGTTCCTTTCCATAAAATAAAAAAAACATCCAAAAACCTGTTGTAAAAAAGAATGTTAGAAAAAAAACTCACTTTTGAAAACATACTCTCTTTCCAATCCTAGCAAGACCAAATTTGCATAAACAGGGGCACAAGTGGCCTCCATTGCCACACCCTTCACCTGTTGGAAATACTCTCCCTCGAAATAGAGGCAATTATTTTCCAAAATAAGACTCATTATTTCACATATTAAATTAATCTTATCAGATGGCAAATGGGAACAGGTGAAGAGCACTTCTTCAAAAAAAGCTAAACCGTCTTGCTTACGGATACAGGAAAACAAATTTTGGACATCTATCAATCAGGACACCATAAATCACATTTTAATTGACCAAGGAAATCCCAAGAATCCTTCACCAAATGCTTCACCTTTATATATATATATATATATATATATATATATATATATATAAATATATACAGCCAAATTGTGTATTTTAGAGCCCCCAGCTACCACAATCGGCCTAATAGGCGGTGTTTCATTGCTCTTGTGCACTTTCAGAATACCGAAAATGACAGGAATTATGGGATGCAAATTCAGTAGGAATTCATAATCTTTTTTGGAAATCCTCTGCTCCATGACATATTCATACAAAAAACTATCCACCCTTTGGTAAGAGATATGTATTTCATCCTTGGAACACTGGGACCAATTTTCAACATTAAACAAAATAGACTGCATAGTATTAGTATAATCTTCTGAATTGTACAATATAATACCTCGACCTTTATCTGGGGTCATAATACGTATACTTCTATCTTCTCTCAAATCTTTTAATAAACATCTTTCCTTGTTATTAAGGTTGGAAAATACTCTCATTTTCTCACCCCACATTTTATATATATCTTCTTTGACAACTTTCTCAAAAATAGCATATTTGCAGTATTATTAACAGTTTATTCCCGTCTTTACTTTGAAACATCAATTTTAAATTTAACTTTCTTAAATAAAGTTACACATCCACTAATACTTCTGCTATATCTGGAATTTTAGTGGGTACAAATTTAAACCCCTTGGCAAACAAGCTGAAAAACTCATCAGGAATAGTCCTGTCAGTATAATTGTAAATATTAAAACCATTGAAACTATGTCGTATATAGAACTGGGGCTTTAGTCAAGGTGGAAGGAATTATGAACAGTTCCAAATACCTGTCACTTTTGGCCCAAAACCTTCAGGTGTCTGCTAGAAAGATGAAGAGGAATTTCACCTTTCAACATGACAATGACCCTAAGCATACATCCAAATCAACAACAAAAGAATGGCTTCACCAGAAAAAAAAAAAGTTTTGTAATGGCCCAGCCATGGCACAGACCTAAATCCAATGGAAAATCTGTGGGGGTAACCTGAAGAAGGCTGTGCACAAGAGATGTCCTCACAATCTGACAGATTTGGAGCGCTTTTGGAAGGAAGAGTGGGCAAACATAATGCAGGCACTCCCCTCAATGTTTGTTATACTAACATACATTTTGTAGTGCTGTTTAATAGATTATTTATCTTCCTTTCTCCTAATTTTCACTTTTTTAATGCCAGTATTTGCACAATGTGTGACTTAGTGCAAATACGGGAAATGGAGAAACATAATAAATGTCATGTTTAACTTTGCTTATTTCATTTGCATGATGCTTAGCAGTGCACAAACCTGGACTAATGTCCCACACAGGAAGTAAACAGAACACTTGCAGATAGGCCATAGATATTCAAAATGTCAAAATGGATGGAGTGTTGCAGTTTTTGCTTTCCATCATGCAACACCAAGTGACTTTGTGCAGTGGTTAGCAGGATTCCCAACACCTGCAGCCATCAAACACCTGCAGAGAGGAAGCAGACAGTCAACAATTTCAAAACAGATACATTGTATCATGTGTATTGGACACCACGCGGTGTTGCATGGCAGTTAAAACACAGACGTTAATAATGAATAGGGAAATATCCAACTGTTGTATAATTATTCCTGTGGCAGCAGGTGTAAGTCTAGGGCTGTAATGCAGATGGTCCTGGTTCTAATGTGGGAAGTGCAAGATATTATTACTATTGTGACAGTTCAGTTTATAGTAATGAACAGGAAAATATCAAAGTGTTATTTCAATATTCCTGTGGCAACAGATATAAGCGTAGCTGCCATACACATGGTACTGGGTTCTAATACAGGAAATTCCATACATTTTTACTGTTGTTCCATTTCAAATTATATTAAATATCAGTTACAACAATTTATCCATATTTTAAATAGTGGAGCTATCAATTATATGGGTGAGGGATAAGACACCCTTACTGTGTTTTGAATGTTCAGATGTATGAGTGAGGGGTACTGTCTGCTATTTTTCTCTAAGTATAATTATATCTGGACCTGCATGGCCTTCACATTTAAATGAGACACATACACGAATGTATATACAAGGACCTTGTCAGTTCACACCCATGTATAGCTAATGCCTCAATCTGTCATCTGTATTTGGGCGGTGCAGTGGCACCTCACAGCAAGATGCTCTCTGGTTCGATTCTTGGTAGGGGTGCCTTCTGTGCAGAGTCTGCATGTCCTCCCTGCATTCATGTGGTTTTCCTCTTGGTGCTCCGGTTTCCTCCCACATTCCAAAGACATGCATCTGGAGTATTTCTCCCCGGGCCTTCGCTAAAAATAGGCTCTGTCACAGTTGGACTTTCCTGGCAAGCGAATGTTAAATAAATAAAAATAATTCATGATCATGTCTGAGAAGCTCTTCTTCTGTGACAAAGATGGAAAATCACCTCTGTGAAAGAAAATGGTTTATCCCTCATGTATAGGTTTAAATACCACACTGTAAAAAATCAATTTTATTAGTGTATAAAGCCAAACAAATCTGTCAGATCATGAAATGTATACCTCCACTGCATGTCTGCAAAGTTAAGTCACCGAACAGTCACAGCAGCACATATCCCTCAAACTAATGTCAAGTGTCAGATTAACCTTCTAATTTCCAAAACTGCTTTCCTCTCTGTTTGGCACTGTTGCTGTCCACTTATCATGCAAACACAGTTGGCATTGTTGCTTGGGTTTGTGCACTACCAGTAAACATGATAGCAGGTATTAGCAAGAAATCATTATTTGCTATTGCACTGCTTTGGGATTAGACATGTCTGGTGTTAGAGGGGAAGGTGTACAATTTAGAGGACAGAGGTAGGGTGTTTATGAGTCCAGAATATTTACTGGACTCATGGTAAAGCACCACAGCCAAAGGCTTCTGAAGAGGCACTATTCCGGCTCCCAGTACAAGTCTGAGGCTTGGAATAGTCTGGTCAAGGCTGTATCAGTGAGACTGGCATCCTATGCACTGATGAACTGTGTAGGCACCACTTTATTGACCTAAAAAGGTGCAAGAGGGATCCACTCAACCAGTGGTTGGAGAAGTTCCAAGCTAACAATGTCCCACAGTTGTGTAAGTATGCTAATAAAGAAAATGTATAATACATAGAAAGCTAAATATAGGCAAGATGGTATGCATAATGCTCCTTTTCTTTTTTCCTTTTCTTTTCACAGCTAATTCTGAAATAGATGTGAATAGCCAGGCCCATGCTGTGCATCTAGAGAGATTAAGGGAAACAAGTGGTATATGTGCACCACAAGATAACTATTATTACTGCTTTAACATTTAAAGAAAAAATGCTTTATTTTCTATACATGTACTGCAACCTAGGTCTCTCAGGACATGTTCACAGATATATGAACTATACTACATAAATAAATGTTGTCTTATATACCATGCTTATCTGTATAATGACAATATAATGACAATACATGTTCAGATTTTCAATACTTGTAGTAATGTGAACACCTGTTTGCATATAGTTTGTAAAGCTGTCTCAAAGTATACCCGCACATTGGAAACACAACCACCAAATACTACACATTGCACACACTTTAATCTGGTAACATGCAGACCTTTAATATTTTGACAGTTGGACACGGCTAGCTATCTACTTCACTCTGGCCTGCCAACATCTTCACTCCAACATCCACAGCTGATGTCATCCACTACAAGTTCTGTCTGCAGCATTGTAAAAGTCAGATTTGTGCAGAGGTGCTTCCATAAAGTACCGAGTTCTCTAGTCTATGTCCTTAGGTAGGGGTTATAATCTTGCTGCAGTCAATTGGGAGGTGTATGTCTGTGTGTCTATCTAGTCAGAAAAGCATAAGTCTGGATCCTGCAATTACGACTACAATCCCATGGATTGCCAATATTCTGACACTTGCACATGCCTACACATCCATTTCATGCAGGTCTCCCATCTTTTCTCCAACATCCACTGTTGATGTCATCCACTATAAGGTGTCCTGCAGCCTTATAAAAGTCAGACCTGTGCCATGGCACTTGCATAAAGTACTGAGTTCTCTAGTCTGTGCCCTTAGTTAAGAGTTCTAATCTCGCTGCAGTCAACTGGTGTGTGTGTGTGTGTGTGTGTGTGTGTGTGTGTGTGTGTGCACTTGCTTGACATTAGAAAGAGCATTTTACACCAGCATGTGGGACACTGCTATTACCATCTTCTCACCAGACACTGCTGATGTCATCACCAATAAACTGTTGTCTGGCACTCTCCAAGTCAGACTTGTGGCACTTGCCTTAAGTACAGAGTTCTCTAGTCTGTGTACTTAGACAGGTAGGGGGTCTTTCCTCACTGCAGTCAACTGTGTGCGTGTGCGTTTGTGCACTTGCTTGACATTAGACAGAGCATTTTACACCAGCCTGTAGGACACTGCTATTACTATCTTCATTTTACCAGACTCTGATGATGTCATTAGGCATAGCTAAATTGCAGATGTGCAGTATTTCCATCAGGGCAGGATCAGAGTCTGGCCTGTAGGTCAGGCACAAGTCACTTCATCCTATACAATACAGATTACAGTAACAGGACTTTCAATATGTCCACATACATCATAGCATCATTTGTAGGCCCTGTATTTTCTGGGTGAGAAACTATTGTGGTCTCTCCAGCTGCTGCAGGTGTCTTGTGAGGTACATGCAAAAGGGAGCATTATATTTTTAGTGTTTTAAAGAGCATTGAATACAGTGCTGTTATAACATCCCCATATCTGGATACAATGGCCTGACTTGTGAGGTGCATGACGTAGCCTTTCCATACCACTGTGGAAACTTGGTGGTTGAAGCTCAGATTACTATCTACTTGTGTTCCCAGGTCCTGCACCACTAACTTTGAGCATGGGGTGTGCGTGTATGTTGTCAATGCTGTAATTAGTGGGGGATTCCACTTTGCAGAAGGCAAACATAATGACACATTTTTGCATTTATTTATAGACCGTGAGGCTTTGGCAGCAATCATTTGTCTGTGTTAGCCCCTCCTGTAATACGACGGACTCAATGATTGCAACCCAACATGCAATAATCAGCAAACTTGGTAAGCCAAAGGCCATATACTTTAGCCTGAACTGTCTAGAAAAAGATTACAAACAGTAACTGGCCCAGCACAGATCATTGGGGTGTGCCAATGGTGACAGCTTTACTGTTAGAGGTTGATTCACTAACTTTCACAGTATGTGTTCTGTCAGTGAGCCAACTGGTTGATCTACTGTTTTAAGGGTTAATCCCCAGCTGGGAGAGTTTCTCAATGATACCTGAGTGAGGGACTGTGTCCAAACCCTAGGCCAGATCAAGATAGGCAGTATGCACTCTCTTACCTTCATCCAGGCCTATCACACAGAATCAATGGGCTGTGACAACATCACAGTTCACATATAGCATGACTCAGAACATACACCTACCTGACACGGTTGGATACACACTTCAAAATACCTGCCAGATGGAATATGTTCCCATAGAAGGGTGTATAGCAACATGCATCCATCTGAGTGGGGGGCAGCACCTGATGCATGCATATATAGACACATCCTGACTCTTCTCATCTGTGAGGTAGACCAACATGTAATCATGGACCTTTTCTAAATGGACACTGGTAATATCCTAGCTGTGTGCAAAAGACATGTGTGCGTTGTTAATGCTACAGCCATGTCTGTTACACCTGTTAGATGTCCTCAAAGAGGTAATTGAGGGCATGCATGATGACAGCACTATCAATCTTGTGGAACCTGACCAGGCCAAGGCATCTGACACAAATCCACACTGAGGTATTCACTCAACACTGTCAGAAGTTTCCATAAACACCTATATTACCAAGTAGGTAGACCACTGGATCACATAAATGGCATCTAAATATGTTGAAATGTATTAAGTGACATATCTCTAGTCCAGTGATCATACATCAAGGCCATATGTTAGGCCTTTTCCTGTCCATTATTTAAGTCACAGAATTCAAGAATGACATACACATCCTGTGCCCAAACAGCTGTCTGGAGGACTACATTGGGCAATCATTGACTCCAACTGTGATATTAGTGTAATACAGACAGAATCAACATGCACCAAAGACAGCTGCCACAGCCATGACAACACATGAGATGAAACAAAAACATGGAAGGATTTGTTACATTATGAAAACAAATGCACAACCCAATGATAATGTAGACATCACACCCCTATAAGCAGATTAAGTGGTACGTGACCTGTGTCCTGGTGGGGATGGTATGTGAAACATCCACCAACATGTGGCTACAGTGGTGACTACTCTCTTGTATGTAACACAACTACTGAGTATGTGCAGGACATTCACCTCAAAGGCCATAACACCTTCATGGTTCACAATCTTCATCACACCAATAACTGAGTACAATGCACCCTTCATCATGTACTTCCCTAACCATGTTCCAGTGATGTGTAACTGAAGTGTACCACCTTTGCCACAGTGAGCTCTCACACATCTTACTAGCCATACCTACATATTCTTTTTGTTGTATAAATATTGCTGTCTGATGGTGCACAACCAGATGCATGTGTGATAACTGTTCTGGTGATGCACACAATACATACATAGCTGTCTGACAACATTGATGGCATGGGTTACCTTCATGACAGTGTGGATTGTGCCATACATATGTCATGCACACCAATCAACTAGCCTGGATTGATCATAATGTAACATACAGGTATAGCAGTGTCCCACCTAACACCTCCAGGAGATGTTACAATGTCAGGATGGTGTGCTTGACTACCCTCATAGATTGCTGACATGTCATAATAGTTTTACAAGTGTGTTCATGCAAGACCATTTATGATCAGTCAGAATCACATATGTTATGTCAGAGACATGGGATTACTAGTGGTATTATTCTATTGAACATGATTGTGTGTGCTTCTGTTTACTGTTGTCCATAGGCCTGTAACTGTATACCACTTGTTGGAGACCTCCACTGACATTATAGTCATATTCAGGCAAATCAGTTTGTACAGCTTCACAATATGCACCTAACCCTGATTGCATATAACATCCCTGATAGATGTCCTCTCCATTGTTCTTGTCAGGATGCTTACATCACAAAGACATTGTTTCCATTGTTATGTCACCTTGTCTGACAGTCACACAATATACATTTTCACTGTGCAGTCCATACTGTACCATGTTGAAATGTGATTAGTGTTCCTGCTACAGCTGTCTATTTACATGCCCTCATGTGCTGTACATTATGATGTTTCACCTGTCCTCTTTCCCTCTGTTCATTCCTTCAATTCATCTGTGTGCCCCTGTTCAATACACACACACACACTTCCCCTGACTCTTTGTTTTAAATGGCAGCCCATGTACAATTACAGATCATCTACACAACTTTTGTTCAGAATGCCTGAAATGATATTCCACAATACTCTGCACTGTATGCACTGCCTTGTAATGTGTTTGGACTATATATATTGCTATATTACTAACCCTGGTAACAATTATGGCATTATGTGCAATCCCACAGACCTAATATATATTGTTATATTACTAACCCTGGTAACAATTATGACATTCTGTGCAGTCCCACAGACCTAGTTTCCCCATAGGTAAAGAGGAATATATGTCAGCTGCTATCTATGTTGCTTTACACTGTTTTCTGGCCAGCAACACTGTTGCCAGCCACAAAACCGTACTTAAGTTTAAACGCAGTGCATGGTATGAATATGTAATTAGTGCTGTTGCTCACCACTCAAACACGTAAACTCCATGTAGGCTTCATGAGATATCTACATGGAGTTTACTGAATCCCAGCCAATAGGTGACTTCTCAGGGGTTTTGGGACAAACATGTGACAAACAGTGAAATCCCTCATATTATGTTTGCATCCTAGGCAGAAAAGACACTGAGTATGCCTATCCTTATATGGAATCTGCCTACCACAGAGGCAGTTGCTTATGTTAGATGACATGAACAAATTCCCAGAGAGAAAGATTAAAAAAAAAAGTTAGGGTACCCAATGGGATACTTAGCTTTCTCTCACAAAGGCAAGGAAGGCAGCTGGATCCTTTCAAACAGCTGAAAGGCCAAGTTGTAAACAAAGCCTTTCTGCATGGACTGGCAGCAAGATTATTCTAAGGATTTTCATGGTCATACATCCCTTACATACCAGCACACAGCCTCAAGCTTAGGTCTAAGGTTGGACATATGTGTGCGAAAGGAGCTCCTATGCTTTGGCATACTTGGCAGGATATGTCAGTCAGCATTAATGCAACAGTGATCTAATGATGAACATCTTCCATTTCTCTTGATATCACCACTACCATACCATAGACCACTGCATGTGACAAATGTATTTGAAATACCATAACTTACAAATACAGCTTTCAGTGTACTTACTACACCCCGTCTCAAAGGATCAGTTAACCTCTTAAATTAAATAAATAAAAACATTGAATAGCAGTTAACACATAAAATAAACATTTTGGATACTGAAAAAGATCTTTAACAACCACTTGTCCATGGCCTTCCTGGACATTAAGACAACATTGCTTCCTTTGGATTGTTGTTGTGATAAGCATTAAGCACAACACAATTCTGAATTACTTGTTTTATTTGTGGCAAAAACATATTGTACACTCTAAACTTGGCTATTCTTAAATGAGACTCGCATAGTCTCATTTCTTTCATAACTTATTTGGAAGAATAGTTCTGTTTTGAGAACAAGCCTTGCATATACAGCTTATTTCTTCTTCAAATGAAAAAGCTGAATTGCTTTCTGGATTACACTTTTCTGTACAGGCTAACCCTCCAACTTTTTCTAACACTTTCATCTGTGTTTTTTCTTATATATCTGGTTTAATTTACATTTTTGTTCAGTTTGAGATTACACTGACAGTCTATTCACTAACTGAATACTTATATATAATGCTATTCTCAGTTCAGTTATTTTTCTGTTCACATCCCAAAATGTAATGTATCATCTGCCATCAATGTTAGCATCATTAAAACCTTTAGTCATATGTACACCAGCTTTCTAAAACACTTCAAATGCTGCAGAAATATTAAATGAAATTTGAGGAATGTGCAGCTTACTACACACACCATTAAGACATTCAATCATGTGTACATCAGCTTTCTGAAACTTTCAAATGCTGCAGAAATATCCAATGAAATTTGAGGATGCTGTACCTTACAACAGATATATTAAATATGCACAGCTTGTAAAGCTCTTCAGTAAGCTTGACATATTTAAAGAACAAGTGCAATTAAACACCTACTTAAAAAAATTGCTGTGTTTCCATCCCTCATGTTCTTGGATTGCTGACAACATTGCTTCTTGGTGAAAATGAGCATTCTGAGGTAGTAAAAATTCTGCTGCTGCCCTTATGATTAGCCAAGCCACAAACAGCTTGTTATGGTTCATGAGTTAACATATGGCTCAAATGAGTGTTGACTTTTCTCATTACTAAACAAGAACAGTCTTCTTTTAAACTTCAGCATAGGGAAACAGTTCAAACAGTACAAGAAAATCAGTGTTTATTAAAAAAAAACCTGCTGAATCAATGACTTTCCCCTCATTCATCCCAGTGACATTTACTGTCAATCAATTCTGAGCAAAGAAAATAAAACTGGATGGACAAACAACCAAATAAGGGACAGCAGTGTTTGTGTCAACATTATTTTTCTGAGTAAAATAAAGTGAACTTTGAAATCTGGCATTACAGACTGACCATAATCCTCAGTGATTCACGAGAAAAGTAAAAACATTTGCGTGACAGGGCATATACATAAGGCAATAGCAGGAACATTATGCAAAATCAAGGACAACTGAGAGGTTTGGTTGAATTTCCTCAACTCAATATCAACATGCCATGCATGGACCTTCTGGCTGGACAGCTGATAGCAAACCAGACATCTCAGAAGAGATGTTTCTTTATTTTAAAGTTATTTCTTTAAAAAAAAAAAAAACAGCTTCCATAAACACTTCAAAAGCATAGCTAGGGAACTTTCAGAAAGCAAACAGTACATAACAGATGACACGGAAATATTTTAACTTCTTGTCAATCAGCCTTTTGCACTTGATCTTTAAAGTATTTAAATGCTTTAAAGACTAAGCAATATAAAATCCAGAATAAACAATAGCTTGGTTTGCCTAAACTACTGATTAACTTTAATTACAGAGAAATATTTTGCATTTGGCATGCCAATAGAAATGGCTATATTCTATAAGTGGATGCTATTTCCTTTTTATAGCTTTATTAGGTCTTGTGGGGCTTGGCAGGTTTAAACAGAGTAACACACCTATTTAGAGAGCCAGTAGTTTTGGTCTTTTTTTTTTTTTAAATCATAGCCATGCTTTTTATTCTGCAAAATCTCTTTTTAATTTTACCTTCCAATGTACCAGAGTACAAGATTACAAGATGACTGGTAAATTGTCAGACCTTTTCTGAATATGACACTCTCATCCAAGGCCAAGAAACAGGTCTTAATTAACTCTTCACATGCACATTATAAGTTAGTTTCACCACATCAAGCTTCAGGCAAGTCAAAGAGCCTAATACAGAGGAAGCAACTATATCAATTTTCTGGAAAAGATTCTTGCACGTGTTACACTTTTGTCTTTTTAAAGCTACACACTCTCTAGCTATACTCTTTCCCTCCCTATCAACTAAAAAAAAAAAAAGTATATACTTTAATGGCTTCTTCCACAGCAATATGCAGAAACATCGCACACAGTTTGTAGGCCACTCTGCTTTCAGACAGAAAAAAATCAAATTTCTTGAACTACAATTTATTTTCAAATTTTAGACAGACTTCTTAGAGACTGTAGTTGAACTATCTCAGACTGAAACAACTGTCTGCACTTAATGTCATTCTGGATTTACTTATGACACTATGCACCATTTGGATTTTTAAATACAAAACAATTGAGATGGACACAAGGTGCTGTGCTGCCAGTTCTCTGACTACTTTCTAGTATTCTGAGAGCTCTTAAGTTCCAGATATGCCATATATTACAGGCACTGAGATGCTCAGAGAAATTCTTATGGATAGAGTTGTATCTCAACTTCAACAAAACCACTGATATCATGGCCATACATTGGTTGCCAAATTAAAAGGCATGACTGTGTAGCAAAATACAGTGTGCCAGATAACTATTCCAAAGCAAACTACACCTTACTAAATGACAGTTTAGCAAAATTCAATTCCCTTCCCAACCCTGAGTTCACAACAGCCTATGCGGAATTGTTCAGGGAGACCCTTTACAACCACATAAATGACTGTACAGAGGCTGCTGTACCTACTAGAATTAAATCCAAGACAAATTCTAAAAGCAAACCTCACTGGTGGAATCCTAACCTTAACACAGTATATAACAAAAGGAAAAAGTCATGGCTAAAATTAGGAAGAGAAGCTCTCAGAACTAGACAGGAAATGAAGAGGACTAATTAAAGGAGATCCACACCCACAGCCTCAAAAAACATTTATTTCATCATGGTTTTGGCGTTTCCTACATTTTAACACCATTCTGGAACTATTTACAGGTTTTTAAATATTTTCTGACCACATGGGGTCTGGCATCTTGAAGTAATTCTGACTGTTTACTCTGCCTCTAGGTATCCCGCAATGCAGTGCTTGCCTGTAAAAACTTAGAACATGCAGGTCTCTTTCTTCCTAAAGCTCCTGTCACTGCATTGACTTTACATGCATACACTGCTGTCTTTCAGTCAGTTTTAAGAAACATCTCATGCCATTCAATGATTGCTTGAAACACAAACAGTGCAAATGCCACAGAACAAACCTTCAAAGTGCTTTTTAATGCTGCTCCTTTTTAGAATGGCTAAATTGCAGTCTTTTGTGAAGCCTGGATTGTACTAGTTTGACTTATCTCCCATCACCCGCTTCACACCTAACTTCCCAAGCTGTCAAAGTGCTAAGAGTAATTTGAGCTGTTACCTGCTGTGATTGACAGCTCAGAGTAGGAGACTTCACTCATGTACTGTTTTTCCTTGTTCTAGCCTTTACTTTCTGTATGGGTAGGGAAAGGACCAGGGAGCTGTGACATAACACCATGAGTGGGTTTTTAGGACGGTCATGGTGATGTCAGTTTGGCGAGGGAATTGGCCAGAAAACTACCTGGCCTTGATGACATCAATGGATTGGAGACTGCAGCAAGCTTTTCCAGGGCAGGATAAAAGTTTTTTGAAAGTGAAACTAGCAGAGCACAGTAAGGTACTGTTCTAGTGGAGGGAAACAGTCGATTTAAAATAGTTTAAATGCTGTATTGTTTATTCATAGCAGGGACAGTAAATAGGGAGAAAAAGGAGAGAAGTTGAGCATTTAATAACAGAATCCCATTGTTGTCCTTTAAGTCCAACAACACCAATTACAGTGGATATAAAAAGTTTACACACCGCTGTTAAAATGCCAGGTTTTGCGATATTAAAAAATGAGGCCACAATAAATCATTTCAAAACATTTCCCACCTTTAATGTGACCTATAACTTGTACAATTCAATTGAAAAACAAACAAATCTGTTAGGGGAAAAAATATAAAAAATAAAAAATGTACAACAAGCTGGTTGCAAAAGTGTACACACCCTTAAACTAATACTTTGTTGAAGCACCTTTTGATTTAATTACAGCATTCAGTTTTCTTGGGTACACACCTACCATCAATTACGGAGACTCTAACTCCAAATAAAGTTCAGCTGTCATAGTAGGATTTTCCTGACATTTACTCAGTTGCCTGCTACAGCAAAAACTATGGTTTGCAGAAAGCTTACAAAGCATCAAAGGGATCTCATTGTTGAAAGGTATCAGGAGAAGAGTTGAAAAAAATTTCCACAGCATTGGATATACCATGGAATAGAGAAGACAGTCATCAAAAAGTGGAGAAAATTTGAAACAGTGACGTTGCAAATAACTGGATGTCCCTCCAAAACTGAGGAAAAGACAACACAAAAAGTGGTCAGTGAGGCTGCCAAGAGACCTATACCAACACTGAAAGAGCTGCAGGAATTTCTAGTAAGTACTGGTTGTGTACTACATGGACAACAATTTCCCGTATTCTCCATATGTCTGGGCTATGGGGTAAGGTTGCAAGATGGAAGCCTTTTCTTACACAGAAAAACATCCGGGCCTGGCTAAAATTTGCAAAACAATACAGCAAGCCTCCCAAAAGCATGTGGGAAAATGTGTTATGGTCTGATGAGACCAAGGTTGAACTTTTTGGCCACAATTCCAAAAGGTACGTTTGGTGCAAAAACAACACTTCACATCAGCAAAAGAACACCATCCCCCCGGTGAAGCATGGTGGTGGTAATATCATGCTTTGGGGTTGCTTTTCTTCAGCTGGAACTGGGGCTTTAGTCAAGGTGGAGGGAGTTATGAACAGTTCCAAATACCAGTCACTTTTGGCCCAAAACCTTCAGGCATCTGCTAGAAAGCTAAAGATGAAGAGGAATTTCATCTTGTAACATGACAATGACCCAAAGCATACATCCAAATCAACAAAAGAATGGCTTCACCAGAAGAAAATTAAAGTTTTGGAATGGCCCAGCCCAGACCTAAATCCAATAGAAAATCTGTGGGCTGACCTGAAGAGGGCTGTGCACAAGAGATGTCCTTGCAATCTAACAGATTTGGAGCTCTTTTGCAAGGAAGAGTGGACAAATATTGCCAAGTCAAGATGTGCCATGCTAATAGATTCCGGCCCAAGAAGGCTGAATGCTTTAATTAAATCAAAAGGTGCTTGGGGCTTCAGCAAAGTATTAGTTTAAGGGTGTGTGCACTTTTGCAACCAGCTTATTGTATGTTTTTTTATTTTTTATAATTTTTCCCCCCAACAGATTTGTTTGTTTTTCAATTGAATTGTACAGGTTATGGGTCACATTAGAGGTGGGAAAAGTTTTGAAATGATTTATTATGGTCTCATTTTTTTATATCACAAAAACCTAGCATTTTAACAGGGGTGTGTAAACGTTTTATATCCACTGTACATGGAAAAGATAGTGTCATCGGCTAAAGACAGCCACAAGGCCTTCTACAGCTACATCTGAAACTTCAAAGGCAACATACATCAGTGTGCTCTACTGATGGTTAATGATGCTACCTTCACCGAGCACAGCAACACAGTGAATTTGCTTACTGACAAATTCAGCTCAAACTTCACCTTCCACACCCCCCTGCATAAAATACCTATTAGCATAACCCTTCCCCCAACTATTAACAATGAGCAAGCAGCACTCACTAAGGCTAATAACAAAGGCTCAATGGCCCCTGACAATATCCTGGGATGCCTCCTACATAGCTAGAAAAGTACAGTTGTGTACACTTACCATAAATGTAGATGTTCGAGTGTATTCACTGTTGCAGTCATTACATTTGGGTTATCCTGCTGGCAGGCTACCCTCAGTCGGCCTGAATTCCAAAGTCTAGGTCCGGCGTCGGTTGCTGTCGCCTCTTCCCTGACGTCAGTGCGCCAGGGGTATAAATGATGCAGCTGATGCCATTTTCCTCAGTTTTTCTTGCCCCAGATGTCAGGTGCCCTCAAAAGGGTAGGCTAAAAAATATGCCAATAAAACATGCATGCACCAAAATGTGTTATAATCTTAATCTACAAGCAAATACACTACATAGGTTGTATAGAATAGAGAAGTATAGATAAGTTCCACAAAGATATGGGGGATGGTGGGTGGGTAACCTGGACTGCAACAATGAATACACTCGAACATCTACATTTATGGTAAGTGTACACAACTGTACTGATGTTCTTCGTGTTTCACTGTTGCAGTCATTACTCTTGGGTTGAATCCCAAAGCTATGGTTGGGAGGCTGGAGCTAATATAGCATTAGGAGTGGCTATGAGACCCTGCAGAACTGCAGTGGCAAAGCCTGCCCTGGATTTAGAGTAGAGTGGTAAATGATAGTGCTTTGTAAAGGTGTGCACTGAACTCCAGGTAGCAGCCTCTAAAATGTCTTTGGTTGGTACTCCCCTGAGGAAGGCTACTGAAGTGGCTGCTGCTCTAGTTGAATGTGGCCTGATGCCCTTAGGCACTGGCTTGCCATGCTGAGAATAGCAGAAATGAATGCAGTGGCCTATCCACTTAGAAATAGTCTGCTTTGAGATAGCCTTTCCTTGTGATCCTGCAGCATATTCCACTAGTAGTTGCTCTGTCTTTCTGAAAGCTTTGGTTCTGTTCAAGTAGAATCGTAGCTGTCTGTGTATGTCAAAGGAATGCAGAATTCTCTCCCCTTTATTCTATAGGTTTGGATAAAAAGTAGGCAGATGAATAGCTTGGTTGAGCCACACTGGACACTACCTTAGGCATAAATGTTGGGTTTGTCCTCAGAGAAACCCTGTCTGGATAAAAAAATGATAAAAGGTTCCACAGCCATGAGTGCCTGTAGCTCTGAGACTCGTCTTGCAGAGGTTATTACTAGGAGCAGAGCTGTGTTCCAAGATAAAAAATTTATATCAGCAGTAGTGGCTGGCTCAAAAGGAGGCAGGGTGAGTTTTTCAAAGACATAATTGATGAGGTCCCATGCAGGTATTGGTGATCTCCTTGGAGGCGTTAAGTTTTTGGCTCCTCTGAGGTACTGCCTTAAGAAAGGATGAGAAAAGATTAGTGGCTCTGTATTGTAATGAGCCGAAATTGCAGAGGCATGAATTTTAATTGATGAAAAGGATAGGCCTTTGTCCAGCATCTCAGCTAAATATTGCAAAATCTGAGGAATATTTGGTATAGCTGTGTCAATTCCTTGTGCCTGGTTCCAAGCACAGAATCTCTTCCATTTTCCAGCATAAGATTTTTGGTACTAGACCTTCTGGCCTCCAAAATGACATCCATCACAGCTTTAGTGAGAGGCGCGTTTTGTATGACTACATTATCCGCCATGCTGCCAGATTTAAGGTCTTTAGCTGGCTGTGCAGGACCTGATTGTTTTGCTGGGATAGTAGATGAGGTATTTGAGGCAAGGTCCAAGCCAGGCATTGAGACAAGTTCCTTAGGATTTGATACCAGTACTGGCGGGGCCAGTCTGGGGCAATCAGTATCATCTTTGGCTTCTCTTATCTGACCTTTAGGAGTACCTTGGGGAGGAGAGTCAGTGAAGGAAAGGCATATACTGCTATACTTTTCCAGCTGAAAGATAGGGCGTCCAGTTTCCATGCATGTCTGTGATTAAGTCCTTGTGCAGAATCTTTTTAGTTGGTAGTTGTGAGGAGAGGCAAATAGATCTATCTCTGGGCATCCCCATTTCCTTGTTATCATGCTGAAGACTTGTGGATCCAATTTCCACTCGTGGGGATCTATGAGGTGTCTGCTTAGTTCGTCTGCCAGAGTATTTATTTTTCCTGGCAGGAATTGTGCCTGCATATGTACTTGGTAAGTCAATGCTGTGTCCCACAAAGTCATGGTTAGTCTGCAAAGGGGGTAAGAATGAGTGCCTCCCTGCTTGTTTATATACCACATGACCATGGTGTTGTCTGTCTTTATCAGTAATTGTCCCGGATGAAGTAGGTCCTCGAAGGCTGTCAGGGCATTCTGAACAGCTAGCATCTCTATTTGATTGATATGTAGATGCATTTGGTTTGTGGACCATGTTCCTTGAATACACCTTCTTGCCATGTGGGCCCCCCAGGCATAATCTGATGCATCCACTGTTAATGTCTGCCTGGTTGGGGGTAAAGTGAATGGCTGTCCCTTGTTCTGGTGACAAGCCTTCGCCCACCATCAAAACTCCTGTTGCAGGCAGGGAATGAGGGCAATTATTGTTTCCAGGCTGTGGCAATGTTGACTCCAAACACTTTTTAGGTACCATTGAAGTTTCCTCATATGCAGTCTCGCATATGGACTTAGTAGAATGCAGGATGCCATGAAGCTCAAAGCCTGCAAAATTTTTCTTGCAGATAACTGGGCCTTTGTTGCCAACAGGTTGAAATAAGTAGTCAGTTGCCTTTGTTTGTCTGGCGTGAGATGAGCCATCTGGGCAGTTGTATTTAAGCTTGCACCCAGGAATATTATCTCTTGAGAGGGTACTAGTTTTGATTTCTTTTCATTGACTGTGTACCCTAGGCCTGTTAGAAATCTCTTTACAAACGCCAGATGCTGTAGTAGAATGTCCTTTTTCTCTGCTTGAATGAGGCAGTCATCCAAGTAAGGATATATTTGTATTCCTCTTTGTCTGCAGAATGCAACTACTGGTGCCAGGCACTTTGTGAAGACCCTGGGCGCAGTAGATAAGCCAAAGGACAGTGCAGAGAATTGGTAGTGCATTGAGCCAGCTTTGAATCTGAGGTATCTTCTGCATGTTTGTCTGATTGGAACATGCAGGTATGCCTCTTTTAGGTCTAAAGTGACAAGCCAAGCCTTCTTGCCCAGCATGGGCAGAAGTTGCTGCAGAGTCAACATTTTGAATTTTGGAATATCCAGGAATGCATTTAGAATAGATAGGTCCAATATTGGTCTCCAGGTCTTGTCCTTTCTTGGTACCAAGAACAGTCTTGAATAAAATCCTTGTCCCTGCTCTTGCTCTGGTACTTGTTGAATGGCCCTCATGTCCATGAGGGATGAGACTTGCTTTTGTGCCTCTGCCCATTATTTGGCAGGTCTGGCTAACCTTTTGTCCTTGTAGGGTATGGAAGTGAAACTTGTAGCCTTGTGACACTATGTCTAGGACCCATTTGTCCTGGGTTATTACGTGCCAGTTTTGAGAAAAAAGTGCTAGTTTTCCCACTAAAGGTGCTGCCAGAAGATAAGTGCTTGGTGCAGGCAGGGGGAAGTCATTGGGGCTGTTTCCTGTACAGCTGTGATTTGTCTTCTCCACTTTTGGAGGCAGAAGCACCCCACTGTTTAGGCCTGTACGAACGTTGGGGCAGGGATCTGCCTCTTGGGCATCTGTATCTGCCCCTTTGTGGTCTGTCTGACACTGGAAAGGACCAATTCTTGGTAGGCCAGTGTCTGCTAAATCTAGGAGGCTATACCTGTAAGAAATCCTTAACCGTTTGCATAGATTTAGTTTAGTTGTTCATTTTCTTTAACACCTCTTCTGCTTTAACACCAAACAAAAGTATCATGCTGTAATGGAGCATCTAATAATTTTGCTTTGACATGATCAGGCAGATTTTGCTCCTTTAACCAAGCATGCCTCCTGATGACAGAACCCATAACAGTGGCCCTGCAGGAGGCCTCCAAAGAATCAAAACCACATTGCAAAGTATGCTTTCCAACTTGTTCAGCTGCATGCAATAAATCCTGCATTTCTTTGTTTTCTGCACATTCAGAATTTATCAACATTTTCTGTTTAAGCAGTGACATAATATATTGCTGATATTTGAGCATATGAAACTGACAATTTAAAGCCCTTATAGCCAAGGTAGCAGAAGTGTAAATCTTTTTTCCTCATCTGTCCAATGCCCTAGAATCCCTGTCTGAGGGGGTAGGGTTTTTTGCAGCGGAAGCCTTGACCCCTTTGGGACCCTGACAGATAGTTTCTGGGTTAGCAGCAGGGTTTTTGAAAAGGAATTTATGATAGTCAGGAACCCTGTAGTACCTGTCCGGCTTAACAGGAGCTGGAGGTAAGGAGTCAAGGGTCAGACTGGACTCTGAAAATACATCATCTACAATGTCTAACACAGGGGGAATAGCTAGGGGCCTGTGTTGTGGTAGTAAAAGGAAGTCTCAGAGCCTTTTCTTAGATTCAGAAAAATCTTGGCTCCCCCAATGGAAATGCTCTCTCATGGTATGCAAGGTTTCCCCAAAAGAGTAATCCTCAGGAGGAGAGGCTGAAGGGATAGATTCTTCAGCATCAGAATCCTCATAGGGAGGAAGAGAGTAATCCTGATCAGAAGAGGAATCAGAAGAAATGGAAACCTGATCTGAAGATTCATATTCTGTCTCTTGCCTAGGCCTTTTATCAGGAGGGGGATGGAAACCCCTGATCAAAGTAATTAAGTCTTCGGCCATTTTGAGAATCTGTTTTTTGGGCATGGAGGCCTGTCCATGAGGCTGTTGTACTTGTTTCTTTGCCTTTAAAGGTGCTTTAGTCATTGCCTTTGAAGCTGAAGTCATTTTAATGTATAATTGAGTAAGTCTGAAAACACCCTCAGAAGCTAATGCCTGCTCAGTGGCTCCGGACCCATCTGGGAGAATAGTCTCCGAAGGTCCAATACCTTGAGCTTCCAGAGGCCTAGTCGACACCACGTGGGAGTCGGTAGCGGCCTGCGGGTCTAAAGTAGCGGGCGTCAGGGGCTGCGAAGGCACCTCACTGAGAACCGGCGAACTGGCGACTGGCTTAGAAGAAGCCTCGTCATCGGTTTTGGACCTCGGATGCCTGTCCTTTTCTTTTTCCTTTCATTTCTTGTGAATTCCGGTAGTCGGATGGCTACCCAACGACATCGTACAATTAAATCTTCTGCCAAAGTAATGTAATGCAAAATCGTACCGACGCTTAATAGTGCATTGGTTAAATCTAGCACAAAACCAACAACTAGCAATGTTGTGGTCAGGGCCTAGGCAAGGAATACAGTAACAATGAAAGTCCTTATGAGGTATTTGCTTCCCACAAGAAATACAATTATTAATTATTATTTCTGACATCGGTCTGGAGCAAGAAAAAAGTTTCCCCAACAGGGTACTTAGCTTTTAATGAAGACTTTGGATCTGAAATTTGAACACGAAAATCTCAGGAGTCGGCCGACCGGCACTTGCGAACTGCTTATGCTTCGGGCACCGCGCGGCAAGAAAGACTGAAGAAAATGGCTTCAGCTACATCATTTATACCCCTGGCGCACTGACGTCAGGAATGAGGCGAAAGCAACCGACGCTGGACCTAGACTTTGGAATTCAGGCCGACTGATGGTAGCCTGCCAGCAGGATAACCCAACTGCAATGACTGCAACAGTGAGACACGAAGAACATCATGACCTATCAGGGCTACTTGAGGCCACTTTTCAACTATAGCCTCAAAACAGGCTTTGTACCATGAGAATGGATGACTGCAATGATTATCCTACTTCACAATGGATGACCATTAACAATTCCAGACATGACAGACCTATTAGTCTAAGTAGTCTAATATGCAGAGCCATGGAATGAATTATTATGGAAATGATCAGCAAAGACATAGGCAATATTCATACACTGGAACCAGCCCAGTACAGCTTTATCAAGGGAAGATCATTCCTACTAAACCTGGTGGTCTTCTTTGAGAAGATCACCAAGGCAACGGATGAGGGGAAAATGGTGCTTACCACCTACCAGGACCTGGGCTAAGGCATTCAATACAATACGTCACTCTGGTACAATTAAACTCACCAACTAGGCATAACCCCCTACATAACTCACTGGATTGCCAAATGGCTCACAGACAGTACTCAGGAAATCAGGCTTGGTGATGCCGCTTCCACTAAGAGTCTGGTCACCAGCAGGGTACCTCAGGGCTCCATGCTGGGACTGCTCCTATTTGGCATCTACTTCTCAGAGGTAAAAACTAATGTCAAGGGTCTTTTGCTGAACAAGTTCACAGATGAGTGCGAATTAGGAGGTACCACAGTTTCCCCATCACAAAAAAATCGTACAAGAGAGTCTAACACAGACAAGTGCCAAAGTCAAGGACTAAAACTCAATGCCAATAAATGCATTACAGTGCCTTTTGGGAAAACTGCCACCCAGGCTAATTGCTCCATCAATAAGACACCCCTAAGAGTTGATGCAGATGTCGGGGATCTTGGAACATATGTACAGAGTAATCTGGCCTTTAGACTAATATGTGGCCAAGGTAGTAAGAAAATCATTCTATGTTGCCCAACTTACAAGTAAATACATGGTATCCAGGTCCAAGGGAGTTACAGTGGCACTTTATTTGGCCCTTATCAGACCCATCACTGAGTATAATGCCCCCTTTGGTATGTACCTGACCAAATATATGCAACATTTGGAATGCCCACAAAGGTTTCTTACCAGGATAATCCAGGGTATAAACACATTGTCCTGTATGTAATTCCAAAAAAGCCAAACAAACTGTTGAAACACAAAAAAGCCAAGGGAAAACATTCCGCCAAGCGTGTAGCAAAATAGTAATCCACTCACTGCCAGATACGACGTCAGGTGAAGTAAAGGCAACAATAGTTCGAAACTATAACGTAAGAGCTTTTATTATGCACAAGCACTTTCGGAGAGAATCATATCTCTCCTTCCTCAGACAAAAGTGAAACAGTCAGTTGTTACAGCTTCCCCATTAAATAGGGTACCAATCAATCAATTAACAGTTTATAATTTTAATTAATTAAAATACCATACTCATTTGTTTGTATATGAAAGACACTTAAGACCATATTATTTAAAATCCGACCTGCTTCACTGTTTAAAAGCATAAGTTTTAAAATAATAATTTACTCAATACTCACAACTCTTTCATTTGTCAGGTATTAATGCGTGTTTTTAAATGCTAAACAATACGCAATTAAGGCTTATAACTTAGCGTATTCTTAAGGCTCAATAAACAGACGCTGTTTTAGTTGTTATAGCTATGATGGTAACAATGTTTCTTAGTTGGTTTCCATAATATTGACGAAACCATACTTAAAGCGTCAATACCTTGTTTCCCTTATTGTACTTCTAATTATGGTTTAAACACCCTAAAAAGGCTGTTAACTCCTTTACCGTGTAGGTGAATGAGACCATGTTTGCTGTGTATATGTTCATGGGCATGATGTATTAAAATACATATGTTCCTATTTTCTTACCCTTTTCCTTATGTTTAATCCAAACTATTGTACCCAAATAAAAATGTTGATGAGTAGTTGTTGTTACCCCTCATTGAAATCCACCCCTAGCCACTCTACATACAAACTAAACTTAAAAATCAAAAATCAAAAATCAGAAAATCAAAAACTAAAAAACTAAAAAACTAATAGTGTCACTAATCAACAACATGTCAAGAAGAATTATAATGACACCAAATAACAGGTTAGCCTATACTTCTATGTACATGCTCTACAAGCTGTACAAAACAAGCTAAAAACTACGATCCCTGTCCAATAAATGTATTAAACTAAATAACATTATATACCTTATAAGATTGTTCTATAAAAAACACAGGAAGCAAAAAACACAGGAACACAACAAAGAAGAAGACCATAGACTATGAGAACAATTAAGCACTATGTGCATTTCACAATCTATGCAGGGTTAAGCCTTATCTTTTAAGGGTCAATAGTTTTAAAATACAGGTGAGCGATATCGCTTCATTTAGGCCTGGATATGTATGTGCGGCCGTCCTCAGTTGCCATAGCAGTTCTTCTTTTTCTAATAACATTTGCCATGGACCTGAGTTTGCTTGTGCCTTAATTTGCTTCAAAACCATAAAATTAAAATTATGTTCCTTATTATGAATAATGTGGCAAGCTATAAGGACTCGTGGAGCTTCCTAGAGAATATCAATAGAATACCCTTTGACCCTAACTTAAGTTTTTTGACTGTGGATGTGAAGGAGCTTTACACTGTTATCCCACAGCAGTTAGGGTTGGATTGAGTGAGGGAGTTCCTTGAGTCAAGAAATGTTGAACAAAACACTATCTACACAATTGAGACCTTATTGGAACTAGTGTTAAAATATGACTTCTTTAGTTTTGACAATGTGGTTTACAGACAAGCTTCTGGTGTAGCAATGGGCTCACCTTGTGGGGGTTCCTTCGCCAACTGTGTAATGGCACAATGGGAAAACACATTGTTGTTTAACAACCTGTTATTCAAGGAGCATGTCGCCTGGTACACAAGGTACCAGGACGACATGTTCATGTTATGGAGAGGCTCCCCGGAGATGGTGGTCCCATTTATAGATAACATCAAAACCATGACTGATTTTTTAGACTTTACATTCGAAGTGAATGACACAAAAATCAGCTTTTTAGACATAAAGCTGATTAAAGACAATGATGCTTCCATGTTCATTAGTAACATTTATAGAAAGCCCACCTACTCCAATGGGTTTCTTCACTTTGGTAGTTGCCACCCCATCCATCAAAAAAGAGCGGTAGTGAAGGGGCAGATGGTGAGGGTGGCACGGATGATCACCAAAGATGAAGACTTTCATAAGGAGTGTAGTAACTTGACCAGCATGTTTTCTAATAGGGGATATCCTGATTCACTCATTTTGGAGATTTCATCTGAGGTAAGATTTAAAAGAGAATCTGGCCATTTTAAGCCCATTCTTAACGGAAAAGGGTTGAACTTGACGGCTAATCAGGATATGATCGTAAATAGGAATAGAAGAGACAACGAATCTGACATGGGAGTTAGGTTTTTGTGCACATTCTCCATTGACCACCATCTTATAAGGAAAATTCTACAGAAAAATTGGGCAAATATAATGGAAGACACAAATTTGCACCAATTGCTGGGAACAACACCTAGCATAACCTTCAGGAAAGGATTTAACTTAAAAGCACTGTTGGAAATGAACAGACATACTACTTTCAACAGGGTCAAGGGCATGACCAAGTGCGGGTTTTGTAATCAATGTAAATTTATACAGGAGGGCAGCCACGTTATAATAAATAACGTAAAATACAGATTAATGGGCAACTTCAGCTGCTCTTCTAGAGCAGTTGTTTATGTGGCAATCTGTAAGCAATGCCCGGCTTTCTATATAGGAAAGACTGAGAGGGCATTGCACAAAAGGGTGTATGAGCACCTATACGCTATTTCCAAGAATGATATTAACAACGCATTAGCTTGCCACATTATTCATAATAAGGAACATAATTTTAATTTTATGGTTTTGAAGCAAATTAAGGCACAAGCAAACTCAGGTCCATGGCAAATGTTATTAGAAAAAGAAGAACTGCTATGGCAACTGAGGACGGCCGCACATACATATCCAGGCCTAAATGAAGCGATATCGCTCACCTGTATTTTAAAACTATTGACCCTTAAAAGATAAGGCTTAACCCTGCATAGATTGTGAAATGCACATAGTGCTTAATTGTTCCCATAGTCTAATGTCTTCCTTTTTGTTCTGTTCCTGTGTTTTTTGCTTCCTGTTTTTCATAGAATAATCCTATAAGGTATATTTGTTATTTAGTTTAACACATTTATTGGACAGGGATCTAGTTTTTAGTTTGTTTTATACAGCTTGTAGAGCATGTATATAGAAGTATAGGCTAACCTGTTATTTGGTGTCATTATAATTCTTCTTGACATGTTGTTGATTAGTGACACTATTAGTTTTTTAGTTTTTGATTTTCTGATTTTTGATTTTTAAGTTTAGTTTGTATGTAGAGTGGCTAGGGGTGGATTTCAATGAGGGGTAACAACTACTCATCAACATTTTTATTTGGGTACAATAGTTTGGATTAAACATAAGGAAAAGGGTAAGAAAATAGGAACATATGTATTTTAATACATCATGCCCATGAACATATACACAGCAAACATGGTCTCATTCACCTACACGGTAAAGGAGTTAACAGCCTTTTTAGGGTGTTTAAACCATAATTAGAAGTACAATAAGGGAAACAAGGTATTGACGCTTTAAGTATGGTTTCGTCAATATTATGGAAACCAACTAAGAAACATCGTTACCATCATAGCTATAACAACTAAAACAGCGTCTGTTTATTAAGCCTTAAGAATACGCTAAGGTTATAAGCCTTAATTGCGTATTGTTTAGCATTTAAAAACACGCATTAATACCTGACAAATGAAAGAGTTGTGAGTATTGAGTAAATTATTATTTTAAAACTTATGCTTTTAAACAGTGAAGCAGGTCGGATTTTAAATAATATGGTCTTAAGTGTCTTTCATATACAAACAAATGAGTATGGTATTTTAATTAATTAAAATTATAAACTGTTAATTGATTGATTGGTACCCTATTTAATGGGGAAGCTGTAACAACTGACTGTTTCACTTTTGTCTGAGGAAGGAGAGATATGATTCTCTCCGAAACTGCTTGTGCATAATAAAAGCTCTTACGTTATAGTTTCGAACTATTGTTGCCTTTACTTCACCTGACATCGTATCTGGCAGTGAGTGGATTACTATTTTGCTACACGCTTGGCGGAACGTTTTACATTGTCCTGTATGGATTGTTTTAAAGCCATCTCTCTATACTCTTGTCTCCTACAAGTTACTGAGAGGTGATATATGCCTGGCATACTCAGATCCATCCCTGACAGACCTTTTGCACACCCATAAAACGTACAGCATCAGAACTACAAGACTCCAAGGACTTAAATTTTGCTTGTGACAGAAATAAGACATGTTGATGAGACAGATATGTGTTTCAGAGGATTCCCACATTCTGCAATGGAAGCAAAGTCCATCCCTAACCCTAATTAAGCATAACCTTGACCAATGGATGGGAAATTAGAAATTAACTCCAGGTCTGGCCCCCATATCTCTGATAGACACAGGCAGATAGTAATGCCCAAACTTAACATACCCCCCCCAACCCCACATAACCTCAACAAACTTCTTATCTAACACACCCCTTCTTAATCAATGCCCATGATACATAGGGACACAATTGGGTTGGATTGCACAACTAGGCTTATAAAGGCCCTGATCATTGTTAACCTAGTATACAACTAGGAACCTATGAGCCATGATGTTGAAATGTGCAATTCTTGGAATGGAAGCTGTAGTCAACCGTCTTTTGTAAGGAGAACTAGAAAGGCTGCATCTTGACTATTGTAACCACTTCTGCTGTCCATTCACGGAAACAGATATGAAGTTTATGAAGCATGCAGCTAAGTATACATAATACTAGTGGCATGAAGACTCAATCTGACACATTCAGGGAAAGAGAAGTGTGGATACACAGATATATCAAAATGTCTTGGAAGAAAGCCTAAAGGGGTGAGGGGAGAAATATATGACAGCAAAAAAGATAAGGGAAGATGGTTCAAGGTTACATTAACAGAATAAAAAAAGGATGATGGTATTGGAGAATGCAATTGCAAAGGCAGTTTGTTGGGGTACATCAACAAAAGGGTTCTCCAGCACTTACTTTCAGGGTGCAGTGCCAATATCATAAAACAAGAAAAAAAAGTACCAACAAACCTGACTATTATAAAGACTGTCAACAAAACAATTCTACAGTTGAAGACAGTACAGCTGGTAGCATCAGCAGTAAAGGAAACAAGGACAATATGAGATGGTGAACAGCCTAAAAAACAGAACTAAGGAAACAAATCTGTAAGAAAATGGGAAGTCAAGTAGTCCAAGAAATGCTTCATACGTGAACAATGCTAAAGGACACATACCTGCATATGAAGATATATGTACATCAATCAGGTACAGAGCTGAGGGCTACTAACACACACACACACACACACACACACACACACACACACACACACACACACACACACACCAGGATACTTCATCACTGAAAGTTGCTCCTTTCCTCAATGGGAGTGTTGACATTCATGTTGCTATATTTAGGTCAGTGGTTGGAGGTGTATGGGGCAAAAATGCATAGCCTGTACTACTATAACAGGGTACACTGTTGGAGTGCAAACTTCCATGAGTTGGGGCAAAATAAGTTACCCTGGATCAGTCCATCCATACAGAAGAAAATGCTAGTACTTAGCTTCCAGATAGTGCACATGTACGGCTCATTGCATCAGTTATAGTTTGATATAAGAAAACAGATGCCCACGTACTACAATTTTTCAAAAGAAAAGAAATTTTATGCAAATTGCATTCATTCATTTGCTGTGAGCCTACACTAGCACTGAATGGATGCAAGATATAGAAATTCTTCCTGAATGAGGCACCAACCTCTGCAGGGCAAAAATCACACATTCACAAAGTCCCTCTTGCATGGCATGCAGACCTGTGAACAATTTAGAGGATTGCTGCCTATAGGATGTGTTTGGGACATGGCAGGAAACTGGAGAACCTGGTGAAAACTTGTATAGACATAGTGAAGACATGTAGACTCTGCAAATGCACGCCAGATGGGAAATTGAGTGGAGAACCACTTGATGTCAGGCAGCGATGCTAAGTACAGGACCACTATCCTCACATGTGACACAAAATTTAGCAAAAATACTGTCAATTGCAAACATCCTCACACGGGACAAAATTCACAAATGAAAAGAAACAAAGTTAAGTTAGTAGAGATAATAAACTGAAACTGTTTAAAATGTGATTTGGTTACTGCACATCCACTGCACAACACTCAGAAAAAGAAGGCAGGACTCTTCCCCAAGACACATCCAGGCAGTTCACCTTACAGTAACAGTATATGCTGCTAGGAATAACAAAATGAATACATTCACTGAATGTCCAAATGTGCTTTAAGAGAAATCCTAGCAATGGCATATGAATAGAAAAAAAAAACACTACAAAATGTATAGGATTTGTATACAAGTTGCATTTATTTGGTTATAATTTTACTTCTGGCAAAAATATTCACATATCTATTTACTTATTTATTTCTTTACATTCCAAGATATATGGTTCACAGGTTAATAAATGCTATTAATCTTATTCCACAACAACAAAATGGCTAAATAGTATACTAATAAAACATATACTAGCACCATCCTATTATTGTAAATCCACAGTAGGCAAAGCTGGAAACAACGCAGAAATCAACATCTTCAGAAATGTTACATATGACTAAAAAAATCTGGAAACTCATTCTACACGAAAAATACGTGTCAGAATTGCTGACATGCTAATAGTAAATACTGGCTAAAACTTCAATGGGAAAAAAACTTTGCCTAACAAAAACAATGCTCTTGTAGTTGTGCTCTGATCACACTTAAAATCACAGTACTAGTTCAATCTCACAGCCACCAGAAATTCTTGCATGTGAGGGCATGCTTTCCATACCTGACAGAATACTTTACTACCTTGAAAGTAAAGCAACCCTGGAGTTGATTATAACAGATGCAGAGATGTATTTTGAGGTGGGGGGCACGTCTCCCCCAACAAATAGTTTTAAAACTTAACCAGATTGGCAGGGATATGCTAAAGGTAGAACTTATTGTGTTTGCTGTACAACTTTACAGAGAAATATAAAAAGCAGAGTTACCCAAAAGCTACTACCTTTGGCACCTGGATAACATTTTTCTGCAACTGCCTAACACAGACACTGAAAATAATATATCCAGTTTCTTACAAATGTAACATATTATATATTATATTATATTATGACAACATATTATATTATGACAACTGTATGCAGTGGAAGCTCCACACTCCAATTAATGAAATTCCTCATCAAGAAGGAAGAATATAATACTGGTAAGCCGCGGTGGTGCAGTGGTAGCATTGTCGCCTCACAGCAAAAGGTTCTCCCATTCGATTCTCAGCTGGAGCGCCTTCTGTGTGGAGTTTGCATGTCCTCCCAGTGGTCAAGTAGCGTTCGAAAGACATGAGTGAATGGACGTGCCTTAGTTGAAAGTTGGGCATCGGGCTAGCACCTCTGCCCCGTAAAATTCTACTGCCAATTATTAGCAGACCTGAGTTCCGCTGTGGCAACCCCTAACTGGGAAAAGCCGAAAGAAAAACAACATATAATCTCATCAAAATGACCAATGATCCTAACCACACTTAACAAAACAATTATGAAGCACTCCGACCAGATTTCACCTTCTTGCTGTTAGCATCAAATGGTGTAAAAATAATGTTCACACAGACAAGCAGTAAATAGAAAAAGAGAACAATGGCATAATGAATCAGTACAGGCATTCACACTTAGGGAGAACAAGCTGTATTCTTTCCTGCAGAACAGTGTCTTCACAATTTCTTATACCCACAAAGGCTCCTTGCACTCACAAGGACTAAGTGCACAAATGCAAATAGTTTAGGAAAAAGGGCAACTGAGAGCCATTTCTTCAGCATATTGCATTATGCTGAATATGTGATCATAAGGTCATAAGCTGTATTTTTACTCACACATTTTAGTCTTTGTTGCAGGACTGCTATGACAAACCTGGCTGCATTGAAAGTACATGTAGCCATCAGAATGACAGGCCCCACCAGTTACTGCGCTTCACTACATTATGCCCAGACTGTGAGTCTTCCTTTAATCCTGCTGATGTAATATAATAGCTGTTAGGAAATGAGAAAGTTGGCTTCTGATACTAAGAACGGTTTTATTAATGGTTTTATTTTTTTTTCTTAAACTTTTCTTAATTAAGAAAGCTAACCTTTATTCAGAAGGGAACAACTTTTATTTACTTATCCTTTGTTGATCAAGTTAGTCTAACGATGTTATTGGACATTTAGTCAGGGAATTGGGGAACTTCCCCTACATTTTTCAATAGGTGCTATGGAATCATTTTCAACCTCCTAAACTACCATCAACTCAAGAAGATATATATATCTCATCTGAAGGATAACAGACTTAAGAGTGCAGCACCCCCCCTTTATGTTGCACTGCTGTGTCAGCAACCTATCTACCTGGTGTGGAAACGGAACCCACAGCCTTCTGCACCAAAGGTGAGTATGTTACCTGTTGTGCCACTAACACTAACCTGCTACAGCCCACAAGGAAGCATGACATGTACCTGTGATAAATAAGAGACAGGTCAATAGTCACAGTATAATCTGACCTTTGTGAGGGACACCTGCAGTGGATAACATATTTGGTCCCCTCTTATACCTCTCCACCACAATTTTTCAAAGAAATCTATCTGCTGTTATGGGATTAATGTACCACCCCAACAGTGCATGCTGTGGTGACAGTGAGCTAGGTTAGGAGTGCGAACCAGCTCTACATTACACAGCTCCATGCTCGTGAAACCTTGGATTTAGGTATTAGGTATTCGACGTCTGAAAAGCAAGCAGCTTGATCATCATCTCAAGCATGCCAATATAATGCCCCATTCTTTGGTTTTCCTGCTTCTTTTGTATTAGAAAGGACATCAAGAAAACTCCCTAGCCCATCAGTGAAGCATACATATTCAGAAAAAGCAAGGTGCTTGGCTGGGAAAAGAAACTGCCCTTCCTACAGATTGGTGGAATTGTCCATCACTCTACAGTATTAGTGATATGGTTTTGACACAAACAGGATCAATGACAATATTATGACTACGCAACTACTGGCACCTCACAGTCCACTGGAACACTCATAAAGAGATCAGGCCGTGGAACACTGAAAAAGGTGGCTGCCACAAGCCTGAAGACAAATGACAGGATAGAAGCTTCCACCCACCTCTGCTTTCTTATCCAGGAAACCAAATAAATTATATGCTGGGTCCTCTTCTTGGAAAGAAAAACACTAGCACTGTCAAAGGAGTGTGTGAATTCTCCCAGTTTGTGGAGCTAAGGGCAACAATCAAAATGGTGCACAAGGAAGTTTTCTTGCTATAGAATTTTAAGAGTCACCAGGAACAGTTTAAACAAGGAAGAACCAGAGAATATTTCCTCAACACTGTTGCCATCAAGAAAACACTTCAGATGAAGACCCTGAGGACTGATCACCCAAACGGCAGAAACCTGTTCTAGAAGTGGTATTCACCCAAGGAGAAAATGTACCTGAGGCATTCCTAGATGCTGATGTGCCAAAAGGCATCCATCATGTTTAGACATACAATCAACAGGGATACAACTGTCTTGGGAGTTAACCAGAACCTGGTGAGGTGAAAACATTCACTGACGCCACTGAAATGTAGGTTCAGCTAGACCCCTCCCTATATTTTCTTTGGAATGAGAAACACACAGAAATAAAAATACCTTCCTTTTTTTCATAAAGCAGAAGAGTCTAGTGCCCCCCCTACAACAGGTTGACACTGCTCCAGAAGCTCCATGTAGATGAACTAGAGGAAGACTCAAGACCTCTATGGCATGGTCTTGTGACCAGGTTCACAGCCTAAACTGCTTTTTATGATGCATCTGCCATGTCTTTGGAATAGGCTTTCAATTCATGTGATGCACAGCACCTCTATGACACTGTTCAAAAAGAACCTGGATGAGTAGCTAGGGGACTGTAAATTCTTACTGGGGAAAGTGCCAACACCCCTCCTGGACATGGGCAGCCATTACTAAATACAATCCTGGGTATTGACTAGAGTATCTCTGGTATTATATTTGTATGAAATGGCTAGGCTTGAAATGATCTCTGGGTCGATAGCCTAGTAACCTCCTATGATCTCCCAGATGGGGTAAACAGAGCCTTCACAATGCAGGCAGTACTAACAAGTTGTCCGTAATACTGTGAAACCCCCCCTCCCCCCATGAAGCAAATATAAGAAACAGGACAAGTCTATGGAAACAATACTGTCAAATACTTTGGCAGTATTCATTGCCTGTCAGAAGGTCTTTCCCTCTTAGTAGATCAGGCTTATCTAGATAAACAGGAAGACGTGATCCAAGGAGCACTGCACATAGTCTCAAAGGACGAGATGGCCTTTTCACTCCTTTGGAGGATGGTCTGACATCAAACTCAGGCTAGGGAAGTCTATCCTATATTCTTCATTATGATCACTGCTGCACGAATCAAAGGGCAATTTCTATGACTGGTGAAGCCTGAAGCAGAAGATTTCTAGATATTTGTACCCTTCAACCCAGTTACATGGACTCTGTCTTTCTCAGGGCACCCACACATTCCTGGTATAAAGTTGTCAGCCTGCACCATCTAGGCTACACATAAAAAAAGAAAAAAAAAACTTCATTAAGATGCCACCTGGACAGATCTTCAAATCTACTGGGAGACCTTCCCCATGCCCTACACTCCACAATCAGCCAGGAAAACCATAGAGATATCTAGAACAAGGGAAGGCAAAGTTCTTACCAGCATGGCAGGAGTTAGGACACTGACCTGGTACCCAACCTAGGCCTTGGATACCCAACCAGATGGCAGGCAACTGAGGATGGGAAACTATACTGCAAAACTATGATCTTACCTGAGCATCTACTATTATGGTTACGTTCCTTTTACAACTGCAGTATGTTCTTCATATGGATCACTACTGCAGTACTCAGTGACAACTCCAAATGCTGGTATTGATTATGGAAGCCGAGTGGTATCCAGGAGTAGGCTGCAAAAGACCCTGCAGTATGTCAGAGGTGAATACAGTCCTGGATCTGGATATAATGCTCAATTAGTGATGTTTAGAAAAAATATGGACTGAGAACCAGATGACTTCCTCCAGAAAACCCTGGTCATTTACCCCTCAAGAGGTCAGCACTGTTAACTGTGCTACCAGTAGAATGTGGCTTAACTAACCCAAAGTCCTTACATAAGTTCTACAGCAGAAAGTAATGCAGTGAGCCAGTCGCTTGGAAAAGGCTAGTTTAGAAACTGGTCTTCCCTTTTTATTAACAGCAAATGAAACAAAAAAATTGCAATGTCTTCCTAAAATTGTTTGTTCTACGCAGATAAAAACCTCAACTACTTCTAAACACCCAAGAGGTGTAATTATTTGGCTATCTAATTTTGCAAACTACAGAAAAATGATTAGCAAATGAACAGGTTGGTTAAAAAAGAAGTTATGTTCTTACCATAATTCCATCTGAGTAGTAGACTTCATTCTTCTCCCCATATGGGTATACGGATCTGAGCTGGCAAAAACTTTTCAAGCATCAGCTCCGAGCTCCAAGTTCCTCCTTTACCTATATTACATCACTTCCTCCTAACTAGCCCCAGATCGAGTTTGCTGACACTAAGTGGCAACATAACCACAATCCTAAACAGGAAAAACCTGAAGAGTGAGGGGGATGGAGGGAGGGAAAGTGCAGAAGAATAAAGTCTACTACTCAGCTGGAACGTTATGGTAAGAACATAACTTCTTTATCTGAAGTAGTTGACTTCATTCATTCTGCACATATGGGACAGAGTCCCCAGCTACTAGTACTCCTGGGAGGCCCTTATGGAAGGATATTTCTGAGCACCGCAGAGCCAAAGAATGCTCTCCCTCTAGAAATAAGATCCAATTTATAATGAGAGATGAATGTGTGCGAATTGGCCCAAGTTGCTGCCGCACAGATATCGTCTAATGGAACTCGACCAGAAAGCTGCAGAAGTGGCCATTGCTCTAGTGGAATGAGCCTTCAATACACCAGGAGGAGATAAACCTTTGTCCTTATAAACTTGTGCAATACAAAGAGTGATCCACCTTGCTAAGGACACTTTCAAAACTGCTTTGCCCAAAAATGGTTTTGAAAAAGAGACAAACAACTGATCCGACTTCCGGAAGGGTTTAGTCCTATGAAGGTAAAAATGAAGCTGTCTATGGACATCCAATAAATGAAGCTTACGTTCACCTCTATTTTGGAAATTTGGGAAGAAGACTGGCAAATTTATAGACTGATTAATATTGGCTGCTGAGGACACCTTGGGAAGAAAGGAAGGGTTCGTATGCAGCAAAACCCTATCCTTGTGGAAAACCAAATAGGGGCAAGGAGGATAAGGCCTGCAACTCTGAAACTCTCTTGGCTGACATGATGGTGACCAAGAAGGCCATCTTCCATGACAAAAACCTCATCAGAACTGAACCGGCTGGCTTGAAGGGGGGAGAGGTCAAGGCCTGAAGGACTAAAGTCAGATCCCAGGGAGGCACCGTTTCTTTAACTGGTGGTCGCAATAAAAAACTGCCCTTCAGGAAAGCTTTACACAATTTGGCAGAAGCCAGAGCAACCTTACTGTCACCCACATGAAAATTAGAGATGGCAGCCAGCTGAACCTTTATGGTAGAAGCACTTGCGCCTGATCGAAAAAGATTGGCCAGAAAATCCAGTATGACCAGAACGGGGGCTGTAAACGGATTCAGATTGCGCTGAGAGGCCCAAACGCAAAAACGTCTCCACTTGCGATTGTAGAGTTTCCTAGTGGAGACTTTAAGAGAAGCTACCAGAATATTCTTAACAGGGGACGAAAGTCCGGGAGTCCTGATGATCATGGGAACTGGAGCAGCCACGCTGTCAGCTTGAGACTGTCCAGGTTGGGCAGGGGAAGCCCGTGTGAGAAATCAGATCCGGGCATGGATCTATAGTCCATGGAGGAGCCAACAGGTAAGACCATAGGAAGGGAAACCACACTTGATGAGGCCAGAAGGGAGCTATGAGAATGACTTTGCATAATGGGGGATAAGCATACAGTAGCCCGGGAGGCCAAGCATGGACCAGAGCGTCCCTGAGGACATCCCCCGGAGGGGAGTCAGAGCGAAGAAGTTGTTGCACTTCGCGTTGGAAGCAGATGCAAAGAGATCGCAGCAAGGTTGACCCCAAACAGGGAAGATTTTCTCCACCACTGATTGTTTCAGAGACCACTCGTAAGGCAGAACGATTGCCCTGCTGAGACTGTCCGCTAGAATGTTTGAGCGTCCCAGGATGTGCGTTGCTATGAGAAACTGGCTGGTGGATATGGCCCACTCCCAAACCCTCATGGCCTCGTGACAAAGGGGGTAGGATCGGGTCCCTCCCTGTTTGTTTATATAGCAGACTACTGACATGTTGTCCGATTGAATGGCTACCGTCCCCGTGGGTAGGACAGGGTGGAAGGCTCTCAATGCTAAAAGCACTGCCCTCATCTCCAGGACACTGATGTGTAGCTTGGTCTCTGGAGGGGACCACATGCCCTGGACTGTTCTTCCCAGGAAGTGCCCCCCCCACCCGAGATGGGAAGCGTCCGTGGTCACTGTGGCTTGTGCCGGAGGGGCTAGAAAGCTGCATCCCGTGAAAATGTCCGCTGATTGAAGCCACCACTCTAGTGACATCCTGCATGTCCGATTGATGCAGATGTGGAAATTCATCTAAAGGTCTAGCCGGGACCATTGAACTGCTAGAGTCCACTGAAGGACTCTCATGTGAAGACATGCAAGGGGGAGGATAGAGATTGCGGCTGCCATCGAACCCAGGGTCCTGAGAACATCGGCTGCTGTGACTACCGAGTGATCCAAGATAGTCGATACATGGAGACTGAGATTTTCTATCCTTTCCAGGGTGAGAAAAATCTTTGACTGAATCGAATCCAACCGTGTCGCGATGAAGTGTAGGATCTGAACCGGAGCCAGGTGGGACTTGTTGATGTTGACCGTGATGCCTAACTTGTGAGCCAGACCGAGGAAGTAGTGTGGGGTCTGACACAAGAGACGTTTGGTGGGTGTAGCGAAGAGCCAGTCATCTAGGTAGGGGAATACCTGAATGCCCTGAAGTCTCAGGTGAGCGGCTACAACCGCCATAACCTTGGTGAACACCCTGGGGGCTGTGGTGAGACCAAAGGGTAGGGCTCTGAATTGAAAATGACTGGCCCCTAGCTGGAAGCGTAGAAACCTCCTGGAGCTCCTGTGGACCTTGATGTGATAGTAAGCATCCTGGAGGTCTAACTAGCACATCCAGTCGCATTCTCTCAGAAATGGTAGAATGGACTGTAGAGTGACCATCCAGAATTTTTGTTTCTCTACCAACAGGTTGAGGATAGACAGGTCCAGAATGGGCCTGAGGTCCCCAGTCTTCTTTGGCACTAAAAAGAACCTGGAGTAGAAGCCTGATCTGGATTGATCTGGGTGGACCGGCTCGATGGCTCGTTTTTGCAGCAGCTTCAAAACCTCTAAAGCTGCAGCCTCCCTGTGAGCGGGTGGAACATCTGGAAGGCATGCTGGAGTTATGGGACATGAAATGAAGGGGATAGAATATCCTTTGGATATGATGTTTAACACCCAGCGGTCTGCAGTAATGGACTCCCATGCCGCTGGATGTAAGGAAAATCTTCCCCGACTGCTTCCAGAGTAGAGCAGCCGGGCAACCCCTCAGGGTTGCTGTGCAGGTCTGTCAGAAAAAGGTTCCCTAGACCCAAAGTTTCTGGGACCCCCTCTGCCTCTGGGACAGCGTCGGTCTTGTCCCCCTCTGCCTCTGGGGGACGAATATTCCTGAGTGTCATGAAAGGACTGTGATTTCTGGAACCGCATCTTCTTTTGCCCCTTTTGGTTCCTGGAATAGGACCTCTGGGGGTTAGAGAAGCGGATTCCGATGCTGACAAAGTCTTTCCGTCCTTCTCACTCTGGGTTAGTGTGTTACATACAGTCTTCCCAAAGAGGGATGATCCATCGAAAGGGGTGTTGATGAAAGACGCCTTAAAGGAGTCCACAAATTGACACAGCCTGATCCAGGCGTGATGCCTCAAGGCAATGCCTGTACCAGCAGCTCTAGCGACTCCCTCCATAGCATGAGAGAGGAGACGCATAGAGGTATTTGACATTGATTTCAGTGTAGTCATCTTCGCAGTGAAAGATTGCTTGTCCTGTTGCGACAGACACTCCGGGCACGACTCAGTGCCAATAGAAGGTCTCGCTACAGTCGGATAACATGTGTCAAGTAATTCAGCGCACGAATAGAAAATGTCGCTGACGAGTACATGCGCTTCCCAAAATGATCCATCGACCTGGACTCTTTTGTCTGGTGGATGAACCAAGGAACTCTCCTGTGCCAGTTTCTTCTTCGTGGCAGCTGCAACCACCAAAGCGTTTACCAGGGCTCCTTTGGACCATGCCTGCCTGTCTGATGGCGAGGAAAGAATTTTGTCTGGCCTTTTGGGTATAGGCTCTACGGTGTCAGGATCCTTCCATGCCCTAGTGGTGATGAGATCCACCAAAGGGTCCGCTGGAGGGGAGACCCAGGAAGTAGATGGCCCACGCCAAAGGCCTCCAGGAATACAGACTCATCCGCAGAGGGTTTGAGGGCTGACCAACCTCCTCTTTGGCGGAGGATCTCCATAATGTCTCCGAACGAGACATCCTTGGTAGGTGATCTGGGGGAACCCTCTCCTTCATCCAAGTCCGTATCAGTGGTAATGGACTCAAGGGAAGTCCAAGTGCCTGCTCTTACACTTGCGCTTACGAGCTTCCTCTCCAGTGGGACTCTCTGGAGATGATTCGTAACCCTCCAGGGGTTCTCTGAGGGGAACAACCTAGGGTTGCTTTGGCAGGAGCTGTCCCTGAGACAGGGTAATGGGAGCAGAATCCAAAATCAGAGGGGTCTGGGTAGGATCTGAGTAGGTGAGCTGTGGTCTCAACCCCTGGGAGAGAACCCTTTCCACTGCCCCGAATGCCAATGGAGAACACACCTCTGTAGAACGTAAGGAAGAGGCTCTCTCTGGCACCGAAGCAGGGGTCGGAGCCGACGGAGGGGTAGTCCGGGCACCGAGGATGGGATCCAAAAGAGCTAGATCTCGACCCTCAGGTCCAACTCCCCGACCACGGCTCCGAGAGTCTTCAGGATCAGAGATCGGATCCGAGGAACTCAAGGTGAGGGCCTGTGTCGAGGAAACGAGAACCATCGGCACCGACCCAACAGCTCCGAAAGGTCTCGGATCCAAAAACCCCAAAGCATCGGGTCGGATCGTGGAAGGAGCAACAGGGTGGAACATAGCTGAAGAAGGAGGACCCTCTCCAACAGGAGAAGGCCCTGGTAAGACCCCCATCTGAATCTGGTTCTGGATGAACCTCCTCATCAGCCTGTCCATATCCAGGTCGGACACACTCCGAGTTGACCTGGAGGAAGTGACCGATTCGGGTCTGGGCCGGATCTGAAGGGAGTGTCTTGGCTCCGTCGAGAAAAGGGGAGAGTGAAGCCGAGGAGAATGAGACCTGGGTGCCTTTGAAGAGGGGCTGGAGAAAGACTCCCTGTCCAGAGATCTTTTTCTGGGCCTGTCCCTCTCTCTGTGGCGCTTCTCCTTATCCCTTCTGTCCCTACCTCTCTGGGACGACTCCGATGAAGCAGGCCTGGCGGGAGGTTGAGTCCCTGCCTGCACAGTGTCACTGGCTGGAGAGGAAACAGAGGCAGACTCTAGGGCAGAAGCTGGTAGCAGACCCTTAGCCACAAGCTTAGCCCGGCGATCCTTCAAAGCCCTAGGGTTAAAGCCTGAACAAATGTTGCAGGATGCAGACAGATAGTGACCCCTAAACATAGAATACACAGAGTGTGGCCATCGGCTGGCGAGAGCTTGTGACCACGCTCTGTTCACTTCTTAAAAAGAACCTTAGGCTGTTCAGCCATAGTAGAGACAGTAAAGGCCATAACGGCCCACTCACACACACACTTAAACAGGGGTTGGGCCTAGGCGGGAAACCAGTATCACTAAACAAAAACACTTATGACTTTTTTTTTTTACAACTGACACGACGCTCAAATGCGAAGGGAGGGGAAAAAAAAGGGAAAGGTATTCACACTCAACTATCACAAAAAGACCAAAAACCTTACCACCTTGCTTAGAGCTCAGAGACCACGATGCTGACTCTTAAGAGTGGCAAACAAGATCTGGGGCTAGAAAGGAGGAAGTGATGTAATACAGGTAAGGGAGGAGCTTGGAGATCACAGCTCATGCTTGAAAAGTTTTTACCGGCTCGGACCCGAATCGGATCCGTATACCCATATGTGCAGAATGAATTAAGTCAACTACTTCAGATCAATAGTTTTGAAAAAAAATCTTTAGGCATGAAGAGAATGCAGTACATAAACTCACCATGTCTGTAAAATACAAAGACAGGCTCCTCTGTTCATAAAAATATGGAGTGCAGATATTCTCCTGGCTGAAGTAACAGAAAGAAGCAGGGATGTTTTCACAGTCATGAACCTGGGGTACTTTGTCAGCTATTTGGAAATGATTCTGAGTAACTTTTACTAGAGCAAAATGCAGGTCCCATGGGGCAGTCATTTCTTTTTTAGGCAGTCCTCAAATACAAAAACATTTTAATAAACCATTTAACTGGAAGTAAAGTGGCAAGTGCAGGATCCACAGGATGGCAGACTCATGACAGCTGACAAGTGTATCTTTCACCGAGGCACAAGTTAGCCTTGAATTAAAAAAGCTCAGACAGATAGTGCTGAACCATATAAACTTTCACAGCCTTTGTATCCTGGTTCCTACCTAGCTACCAGAGGAGAAAATCTGTTATATTTACTTGGGTAAGATTTCCTAGTACTTGGCCTCCTAGCTTCCCTTATTATTTTTTTTGCCATCCCCAACAGCTGACCATCATCTGCCACTGTGTCTACAGGACCTGCTTTCTCAACCTGAACCACATCAGGGGGCCAGTGAGGAGATGGAGGATGGTGGTGCACCATTATACTGCTGCTGGGAAGTATGCCCTAACCCCTTCCCACCCTGCCACAGCCTTGCAAGTTCTGCAACTGCGGGTGCATGCATGCTTCTGCCCATGGTCATCCTCCTGCCCAAGCAGTATACTGCTTGCAATACAGAGTGCACTTGACTCTTACTGCTGCTGTTGCAGTGAGCCTAGGAAGCTTCCCTCTCCAGACCATGGGTGAGTTGGGGTCAGGTGCTCACTCACCAGCCCATCTGGTCCTGCCAATGCAACTGCTGCTAGATGAACCACTTCCCTCACTACCTTGAGCACTTCCTATTAGAAGGGTTTCCTTAAGTATAACAAGGTCGTATCTTCCAGGCTGTTAGTGCGAGTGTGAACAGGTCTGGGTATTACAAAGACAATCTGAGATGAATCTGGAGTTTCACATGGAAATAGATCTTCCTTCCCCATTTCTATCAGGCGGGAGAACCAATGCTGCCCTGGACAAAATAATGCCATTAATATAATGTTGGCCTCTCCTGTCTTATCGTCTGAAGAATCCTAGGCAGCAAGGGAAAGGGAGAAAATACATACAGACACAGACTTGCCTAAATAAATGAGATGGTGCTGACTGCCCAACCATATATGTATGGTGCTCTTGAGCAGAATTTATTCATTTGCCTTTTGACTGGAGAAGCACACGTATATATTTATGGTAAACCACCTGTGAGTAGAGGCCAAGAGATGCACCTGTTTAACATCCATTCATAAAGAACTGCAGAAGTCTTGCATAGTTGCTCTGCTAATGTATTCTGTTCAGAGGGGATTTATGAGGATTTTAAGGTCATTACTGATTCCAGGGCCAGCCTGTAAACTGAGAAAAAGTGAATACCCTCCTGTTTAAATACCGCCTCACCATTGTACTGCTTTATCAGGTGCAGCAGCCCTGGTCTTCAGATTGTCTTCCTGCCAAACAGAGCTCTAAAGCCAATCACCATTTCCTTTATACTGATGCATTTCAATTGTATACAATCACATATTTTCTTAACTACAATGCTGACTAAACAGGTCCTCCCAAAACCATGCTGGAGGCATCTGATGTCAAGACTTGAGTCTTGGGTTCTTATTTGAAGTGAAAACCCTGGTTCTTGACTGGTTGGTGACTTCACTGTACTAATTCCTAACATACACAGGGCAATAGGGTAACGACATAATCTAAGGACCAGGTGTGCTGATTCCAAACATTCCCGAACTACCACTGCAATTTCATCAAGTGCTGCCTTGTTAGTGGTACCATGAGAACGTTTGATGCTGCATATAACAGCAATATCAGGAATTACTGTGCAGAGATGTTCATCTTCTAGTTCATTACCTGAAAGACATTTTCCAGAAAGTCTGTTTGCCTAGGGCAGGATTGCTTCCTGACTTGACGGTATCCAACAGAACTTCAAATATGACCATTGTTTTGGAAGGGTTCAAACTGAATTTTTGAAGGCTGAGGGACAGACCCTGTTTCTGAAATCATTTTATATCTTATCTATCTATACACATGCATTTATATAGCAACGCCCCAGGACAGCTGAGAGACGGTACTGTTTTCTGAAATAATTCCATACATAGAACTGTTCCCCCTCTAGATCCTACTGGGACTATGCCTGAATTAGAAAGTCATCCAAATATGGGTATATTTGAAAGCCTCCAATGCACTACTAATGGAGTCAGACATTTGGAAAAGACTCTGGGTGCAGTAGCTAAACCAAAGTTAATGAATTAAACTGGCACTAGAATTTCCAAACTTTGAACATACATGAGGAAGCAACTGCATTCTCTGTGAATAGGTACATGCAGGTAGACATCCTCCTAACCTAGGGCAACCATCAGGGCTTAGTGGGACATGAGGATGTGAAGTGTTAACATTTTGCTATTAGGAACTTGATTCATTTTGACAAGTCTTGGATGGGTCTCCACAGTTCATTTTTACTGGTATCAGAAACAGTTTTGAAAAACAGTCTCAGTCTCTTCTCTCTTGGTACTCACTCTAGAGCTTCTTGCAGAAGCATAATTTCTATCAAGGGCCTTAGTAATGCGTTTGGTCTTTACGGACTGCTGGAATTCACTGAAATCTTGTGATTGATGAGAAATATAGTCTGTAGCTTTGACAGATCACCTGCATAACCCACTTGCACCTTGTGATGCTTTACCAATTGGGGGAGAACAGTGAAAGCAGGCCTCCTATCTTTTAAGGATGGAGATAGTTAAGAGTTAGTTTGGGATAGTGGGTAAGAGAAGGGAAAAGAGAACTGCAGCACAGCCACTGCTGCCCCATTGGGGGGGGGGGGGTGGCGGCTCTGGGCCATATCCCTCCCTTTTTAGTCTTCTTGCAAATGTTTTTCTTTTCTGAAAGACCTTATTACCCTTTGGTTGCTTTCATTTATCTTGTCATCGGTAGTAAGGCCAATTCTTTGACAGATAATTCCTGCTATATCTGGAAAAAAGATATTAAGACAGTTGCTTAACAGTGTTCACAGTTTTTTCTTCTTTTCCAGTTTAACCATTTCTGATGGGGTTCCTAAGAACAGACCTGCTGGTCCTTATCCAGGGGTGCATTAACAAGTTTTGGGAGGGGTTGTATCCTCAGGCAGATATGGGTGCTGCATACAGAACAATATACCTACCTAATTAACAGCATGTGTGCACACCTCCACAGTAGATTGGGTAAGGCTGACTAGTTTAGTTTGAGTATCATCAGTAACACTTCTTGTAGCCTCAGGCAGCTGCATGTGAAATTTGCTCTGATATGTGTTCATGTATCTGACAGTTAAGGGCTCTGAAGGAAATAGCTGATGTTGTGTAAACTTACCAAAAGTGGTTCACTTGTTCTCCTGGTAACTAGGAGGGATATTTTGCCCTGGAACCAAATTAAGATAGCTTTGCTGCATCTAGAAATATCACTGCTGGATCTACTACTATATTATTTATAGATATTTGAAAGAATCATGGACCCTATTAAAATTGTGTGTGTGTGTGGGGGGGGGGGGCTGTCCTCATCAAGACTGTACCCCAAAGGAAAGGACAGCTGGGATCTGTAGTCCAGGTCTTTTTGTCTTTAAGATTCAGAAGGGACAGTCTCTCTTTCTGGATAGAGCTCCAAGTTTTCCTTTCGACTCCAGAGATATATGGTTAGTCGGGATTGGCCTGCAGATTTGGATAAATGAAAAACAGTGCTGAGCCAACTTAAACTGGTCTGTTAAGCTGAGACAGAATGAGATGAGAGGACCTGCAGTGCAGCAAGACAGCTGAAATGTCAGATGTCCACATATCAGACTCTGGAATCCTCAAAATTGCACGGGTGGTCACCAAGGATTTTGGAATTTGCAGGTATTCTTCACGAATCCCTTATTTCTAACTACAGATATCTTTAAATAGTAGAATGGAGATATCGCACTCCCCTTTTGAAACAACAAAGCAGGCAATTTGAGTTAGTCACCTTGGAACTGGCATGTGACCCAATCACAGTCATCATACCTTTAGCCTATGACCAGAGAGAAGTGTAATGACTGAAGACAAGTCAGCCTTCTGCAGGATCTTACAAATGACCTTGGAAGTAGCAGGTATCTTGACCAGGAGCTGCAAAGGCTCTTCTGTGGTGGCAGCATCATTTGCTCAAGGAAGACCAGTTGGCACCCATCACCCTGCTTTCTTTCTTATGGTGTGCCCATTTCTCTGCTTTTCCTACATGTCTCTTTCTTTTTAATAAGGGCATCTGCAGCTGTCAATTGCTGGGTGTAAGTAGACAAAGCAGCCTTATTAGTGACAGACTCCAGCCTTTGCTTGTTCATGCAAGCCTCAAGAACTAATTTCCTTCTTCTCAGTATTCTTGCTGAACCCAGCACAGAAAGTCAGAATGATACATTATGGGAAAGTTCCAGACAAAAAAATACCTTGAAAGAAAATATTTATGAAAGATCTGATGTCTACGTGTACATGGAAGAACCTTTCACACTGCATGCATACCATTTACAAAAAAACAATATCTGCTGTTATACTGGCAAACTTAACTATGTACCAGTACAACCAGCAACAGCAACTATAATAAAATAATAAAGGTATCCAATGAGATTACTTATCTCATCAACTATGGAAGCATTCAGAATGAACTGCAAAAATTACAACCACTAAACATGTTCAATAAAGCATAAGTGAAATGCATCAAGGGCATCAGGAAAGAATTAAAGATGACAAATTTTGAAGCTATGTTTATACTGGAAATGTACCAATGTCACAGGGAAAGTGGAGTTTTCCCAACTAAAAGAGGAAAGACACAAAGCTCTGCAAATCTGGTCAAACATCAGGCCGCCTTTGGTGGAGGACAGAGAGACTTTTTAGAAGTGCAACCTACATATGTATAAGTGGACATTTGACTTTAATTAATGAAAAGTAGAGCAGAGACATTGAAGAATATTCAAAACTAGAAGACTCAGTTTAAATTTCCACTACAGTCTTTCAAGTGCACAATCACCAAGTCTCAGAAGTATGCATGAAACCAGATGTTGCCAAGATAGCCCCGGGATTGTTATAACATAGCCGTCCTAAAGTTGCTGAAGTAGCTTTGCAAAATAAAAACTTTTTGAAGCCTGAAAAGGGCTCTTGGAGCAGTTCACTTATCCAGCTGACAAATGTGACAAAATAAATAAAAGTCACACTCACCCCTGCTATGCAATAACCAGAATAGTATTTATTTATTGCATAGGTAAAACTTTATGACTCCACAAAGTCCTATGACCCTTTAAGGAAGATTTCATCCTTTACTTTCTGTACACATTCTAACCCTCAAAAATCCACCACTTCTGCACAAACCATTAACAGACGAAAAGAAAGAAAGGTAGATGACAAAATGGTGCTATATCTGCACCAGATACCATAACAAAAGAGACTAAGGAAACTTAGCATATACAAATTTGAAGAAGGTAATAACAAACAAAAGAACTGCAAAAGAATATAAATGTCACAGTATGAAATAGGAAACTCAAATAAAACAAGGATGTTTTTTCTCTAAAAAGAGAAAAAAAGCAAATACAAGAAATGGAGTGGAGTCAAATTGTATGAGGAAGCAGAACATCTCATTGTTCACAACTGCAAACTATTCAATGGAGGTAGGATAGGGTTCAGGCACCTAGGCAAGGATAGGGTTCAGGCACCTAGGCAGCGAGACATTTCACTGTGGTACATTTTGTTAAGGACATATAGATGAAGTGACATTCAGCTTCACAGAAATATGGCTGTTGCAAACTCCCTGTGGGAAAACAGAAGAATGTGGTGCCATGCCCACAACTTCAATAACCAAGTGAATAGGGGGAAAATTATGTCCATGGCCCATAAGACAGCAGGCACTTTGGGAGGCATTAGCAGTAGGCTGGTCAGTGGACATGTCGTTGGCAGTAAAAATGCACTGTTCAATGGACAGTGTCTTTATAATTGGTATGTGTGGACCACTACCCCCTTCACAGTGTCTAGAAACATTACCTAAACTGCATACTGGAGTACAAATGTGACTACAGTAGCATGCAAGATTTCTTCCATGCTGAAGCACACTTTGACATGTTGCAGTTACATAAACATGTGCTGTACAACAGCCACATTTCTGTGCAGCTGAATGTCACTTCAGCCATGTATCCCCAACCAAATGTACCACAGGGAAATGGTTTGCTTCCTAGGCACTTGAACCCAGTGAGAAAGGAGGAATGTGCAAACTTGGTGGGCCAGGCAGTCCCTATCTACTGTCAGATTCTCTTGCTTATTTGTTTAAGATGAGTGATGGTCTCCCAATGCTTGTCATTTGAAAAATACTACCTTTGTCTCTTACTTTGTCAATCTTATAACTGAACTGGGCATCAGTAATCACCAGCTGGATTAAAAAAAAACAAACATATGCTTAAATTAGCGTACTGAATCCTGGTTATTATTTCTTAAGCTATTAAGTGGGGGACATAGAAGAAGCAACACATCACTGTTATGCTATGGAAATTCTGCATGCCTTCTCACTACCTCAAGACAGAGACACAGAACCTACGATCTCATGGGATATTTGAATGATTTTTCATTAAGATAATGAATGTTGTGGGCACAGTTTTCTGTAATCCTTACAGTACTGAGGAGAAAGAGTAAGCCATGCACTGGGGTAAGTCTATCTCAAATGCTTAAACCAACAAAAACTAAAATAAAAAAAAAAATATTATTGTTGCAAAATGCCAGCCTAAGCAGCTATGGCCTGAACATTCCAATTTGACTAGATGGATAAGCTGATATAGTCTCACTTTGTTCCACATCTCTAGCAGCTATACAATTGCGTGTAACGTAATTCCACAGGACCTAATATACTGCATCTTATCTGGGCTATCTTTGGTAAAATAAAATAATAGAAAGACATTTTCCAAAAAGGAAAGAGTACGTGTTTTCCAGTGTATTCACTTCTTCAGTAATGATGACAGTAGTGCATTTATGAATAATAAGAGAAATTACTGATGTCCTTATTCCATACGGTGTAATGACAGAAAAATATAACTATGCTGCTGAATACAAGCTAAATGTCATATATTTGGCAAACTGGATATGCCACTTGGTTGGCTGATCAAAGTTCTGTTGTCACCTTTCCTCTTTAGCAACAACTTATATAGACATTCCTAAAACAGAATGGCAGCCTCCATGTTTGTTTTTATAATTAGGTGCATGGCATACACACTCTTACCAAATACAAGACAGCTGTTTCTTACTAAAGTATGCCAATCATATAACCTTTCTTATCAAAAAGAAAGACTTTCCTTCATGCATGACAATCTTCCAACTTTTTCAGTCAGAAGAAATATAAATCAAATATTGTCTAGTCTTGGCTTTGCTGGCTTTGATAAAGGAGTAAATATTTCAGATTTGACTTTGATAAAGGAGAAATGCAATCTGATGAGAAAGGAAACAGCTTTTGGAAGATAGGTTTCAATAATCAGCCCTAGTTACTCATTCAGTTAAGGTTGTCATAGTATTAAATGAAAAAAAGCATTTCCTCTCTATCATATTAGCAATAAATTATACAAAACAGTGAACAAAACAGAAAGAACTATTCTTAATTTTTTCACTCTGTAGATGATTGTTCATTTGCTCCTGACAGATGCATGAAAAGTTCTCCCAGCTCATTTACTTCATCATCATTATCTGGAACACTACGGTGCTCTCTTTCTTCAATGAAATCCCAAAGTCTGACAGAGTTCAGAAACTGAAAGAGAAGCAGCAAAAATAAATTAAAAAATAGCATGCAGTAACATTTAGTAAGAGACAATGTAGTTCTTAAACTAAGGGGAAATGTTGAATAAACGTATGAAACTATTGACAGATTAAGACATAGTGGTCAATGTCAATTATATGAATACACAGCCACTACCAACCTTTGTACACCTTCTAAAATACTCCTTCACTGGTCAAGCTAACTCATTTCTCTCACCAATATACTTCAGTGTTCCTATTGTGGAGCAACACTTCTGACATGAGAATATATATAAGTTTACAGAAATCTGTAAAGACATGTTTTCTGGTCCCTATCTAACCCTCCTCTCTATTGGTGTTAGATGCTGTCCCTTTGATTTGCCCTTTTATAGGCAGATCCAAATACATTCACAACTAGTCCTATACATTTTCACTGCCTACCACTGCAACCTCTTTAGTTATGATTTAGATGTACTTAGAGTTTCTTACCACATTTTGCTTTACTGATTTCCAACTCATGTTTCTCCTAGCACTCTGACCTCAAAAATGTAATACGTCTCCTCCAAACACTATATAGTTTATAATCTGTCTCCCAGGCCAGTTCTATGTTTGCTTTACAGCTGTTTTCCTAAAACTCATACTTCCACCACTTTAGATTTTGGACTTCAATATGGGTGGTGTCAAAAACTTAATATTCAAAATATGTAGCATCCACTGCACACCATATCTAACTTTCTTGTGACTCAGCTGCAGTACACAGCAAGTATATTTGGTAGGACTGGCCAGTTGACTGACACACACACACACACACACACACACACACACACACACACACACACACACACACACACACACACACACACATACTTTTCGACAAATCTGCATCATATTCGTTAACTCTAACCTACCAGACAGCTGAACATTCCTTTAGTCAAACTCCACTCTTGATTTCCATGTCATTTGGTTTACCAAGACTACTACAAATATGTGTGTTCTCTGCAGAATGTTCTACACCTCCCTCCAGGTAATTTGTAACCCTTATCAAAACATTAAAGAAAACCAATCCATGTGCTCATCCCAGCACTCCCACACTAGAAAGTAGACATCTTTCTCTGTATACCCATGTTATTATTGCTTTCAATGTTATACACAGCCAGTGTCTTAACTAGGTTTAGATTTTGTGACCTAATGCCCAAATTAGGCAGACTAAGTGTTTGCATAGTACTTTATCAAAATATTCCTCAACACACTGCTACCCAGAAATGGAGGACTTCTGCACAACAGAATACCTTCTTACAGGGCCACTCTAAGTGTAATTCGTCAGTCTTACAGCAGCTACCTTGTTTCTAAAGAACAGTTGTAAAGATCAGGCAAGGACTCCACAATGAAACAGAACAGAACTGCACTACTTAAGTTTGCCTATTTAATGTATAAGCTGTAGTTGACATTTAATCAATAACTTACTTCCTTTTACCACTCCTTAAAACGGTTTCTCGTCTTATGCATGCTTGCATTTTCCTGCTGCTTTCAACTTCACAACTTCAGAAGGCTGTCCTATTCATCCACCAAAATTTCTGAAGAAATATGTTTTTTTTTTTTAATAGTACCTCAGAGCAAGTCTCCCATTATCTTCACAACCTGCAATGTATTCTATATAATTTTTCTTAACAGTGCTATGGTCCTGGGCTTCACTGATTTTCCTGCAGTACTTGAAAGTCACTATAGTGTTTCCACTGCTTCATCTCATTATAGATGGAATTTCTGAGAAAACGTTCCTTACCTTAGCTTTGAGTCTTTTTCTTTTTTTGCAGCACTAAACATACATAGTATTACTTTAATATTTCTAGCCCGAAACTGACTGATTGGGTGGCCATAATGATGTGGTTCTGTTTTCAAAGCTAAGCCCTCCCCCTCCTCCATGTGCTCCCAGAATTTTTGAATATTTCCCTTCTCTGGGATCTTCCATTCATTCACTTAGAAAATAATTACTTCCAACTTTTGTACTCTCTGAAGATTGCCAGGAACTTTTTTTTTTGCAGGAACTGATGGCTTGCATTCTTTGCTATCTTTTAAACATACTATAATGTGCCTTTTCTTTGCTAGCTACCAACAGTGATTAAACTATATAGGTTTCTGAAAAGTAAGAATTATTCACATGCAGGAACTCCACTCTCAAACTTTCCAGTCATCCAGCAATGTCAAATTTCTTGATATTCTTGCCTTAACTGCACTGTCAACTATGACAAACACTATGCAGTAAAAAAAAAAAAAAAGTGAAACCCCAGAGACTCAAAATGCAATATGACCCTAATGGAAGGAAAGGCAAATCTATAAGCTCCTTGCTAAAAGCTCTTTTCATAGCCCAAAATCTTAAATGGGTCAGTCAATACAATGTAACAGCATGCCTAGAAGACCAATCCCCAAAGGCATTATTGTGAGATGATATGCTAGCCCAACATGGTATGTAATTAGGTGGATAAAAGTCACAGAAATGCCACATAAGAGGAGGGAAGGTAGCCAATCCATGCCAATTTATATGTGGCAAGGGAAGGATTATACTGTAAAGAGGAAAAACGACTTAGAATGAGAGGAAACATCATGTTTAGAGATTAGTTTAATTAATGTGGCTTCTGGTGCAGCTCTAACAACATATTTTTTCCTTCCATTTTGTCTGCATCTTTGCAGAAACAGAAATTCCAAAAATTCACAAGTGCATGAGATCTTGCCAACTTTCTGCAAAATAGTAAACAACTTCTTAATTTCTACTAGAAGTTTCTTTCCCTTATACATACAAATATTTCAAGCATGGGCATTCATGCCCTTCTAGCCTGCCAATATGCCAGAATAGTTGCTCCCATAATAACTGTCCAGGCTGTTCTTAAAAATATCTAAACTGCTGCTTGTTTTAATGTAATTTGTAGCCTTGCTGCTCTCTCAGAGAACCAATAAGTACACTTCACATTCCTACAGAATCTTCTACCTAGGTTGTCTTATGATCCTCTATTACTTTTTGATAACGTCAAACATTCCCAGAGGTAGTTGTCTCTAAATGCCCTCTATACCTGCATAAGGTCTCCTCTTAAGTATATGAGACACTATACAACTTCAGATATTTTATTCTTTCATAATAACTTACATTTTCACATCCATGGTATATTTCTGCTGTACTCTTTCCAGTTTACTCATGCTTATTTTCTTATAATGTTTCCATTTTGTTATTCCATACTCAGGTTAGGGTCTAATGTAACTAACAGACAATGACTTAATTTCTGACTTCCTAGACATTATAAATCTTTTCATGCAACCTACAGTTATATAACTATCATTAACCAATTAGCTGACATGATTAGAAAAACTCAAAGATGGATCTTCTCATATATCCAGGTCCTTAAATGAATCTACAGTTTTTGTATTCACTGTGTGCTGTACTAAATATCCATCTTTCAATTTACGTAACCCACATCTCACAAGCTTAGTTTTTGATGATACATTTATCAGCATATTATTCCCCTGTGCCCAAATGTTCAATTTAGTCAAGTTCTTTTGCATACATGCCCTAACATGCCCTATCTGTAACACATGTAATCAGTTTACCCAACTTCAAGTCATCTGCATACAGACTGTAGAACAGCTCAGATGAAAAAGTTAGATCTGAAAGATACAATCTAAACAAGTATTGGCCTAGAACACAGCCCTGTGGGACACCCTGACTGTAACCAAGAATTTCACCTGTCCAACTGCTGTATGACACTTGCCATGTCCTATTTATAAGCTATGCAGCTATCCATCTTATCAAGAGTACACTGACCATTACATGTTCTAATTTATTGATCAGTGTTTTGTGTATGACCCTATCAAATGCTGAAGTTAAATCTATATGAATAATACCACAGTACCAATTTTCATTTATAGCTGCTGTTATATTGTTACAGATCTATCTATAAATCTATCTACAAATCTTGAGGAATCTCCTCACATTTATATGACCTAGTAAATAATAGATACAATGGTACTGTAAGTTCTTGCTGAAGTATTCTTGGGCCATTATTACTAATTCCATCTCCTCCCTGTGTTTTGTTTGAAGCCATTTTGCATAGTTCTTTTTCAATATAATCTAATTTGATTTCAGTATCTGAAGTAACCTGGACGTCACAAGGACAATTTAATACCCTCTTTGCGGAGCCAAACGGTTTTGCATATGATTTTGTAAATACATCTACAATCTATTACATTTGAGAATAAATTTTAGAATCTATACACATCTTATCGATTTTTAGAATCTATACACAGCTTATAGATTTGCATGTCTTTACTCTTTCCACATCTTATGTAACTATAAAATGGTTTCCTATTATGTTCGATATCTTTATATAAATGTTCTTCAAATTTTGCTTGATCTTGTTTCACACTATGCTTAATTTGTTTGTCCAGCTTGTTTACTTCAGTTTTCAAAGTTGTAATTCAACCTTATTTCTATTTCTTATATATTTTTTTGTCTCTCACCTTAAACAAGTATCTTGTTCTTATGGAAATATATTCTCCTGATGTTGTGTGCCTAGATCCTGATGTTAAAACATGTTTTGATTGTTTGCATTCAATTTCTCATTCAAAGTTTTCCACATATCTTCTGCAGTATTTTCACTGAATGCATCACTCCAAATAGTTTTACATAGACTGCTTTGCTTTCATATAATCCATTATTAATCTTCAGTGCATTGGTTTAGTTTTCAGTTTGGCATAATTATCTAGCAAAATAAATTAACCTTAGTATCTCCATGATAAACTATTTCCCTCACAATGGCCTGTTTAACTATCTCTCTTCAAATCCGATTCTACTTCACTCTCTTACCACTACTACTACTAACCTTTGTATATTTACTATCCTCATATGAGCACCCAATATATCCAGACACTACTTACCCCAACCAACAAACCAACTCTCAACCCTTACCACACCTCCATAACCATGCAAACATAACATGGACACCTAGCTACCTACTATCAAAGTATCATGGAGCACTACACATGAAATATAATACACAATATTACAAAAGAGTGTTACTTCTCTACAGCAAATTCCCTAATCCAAGCTATCTACTACAACTCCTCACAGTAAAGGACGGTGATATTCATCCAAACCCTGGCCCAACTGTTACCCCTATCACTCTTCAAAACCATATTCAATCTATCTATTCTCCCCTTGCAAGACATTCTAACTCTCTCCTACTAGCACATCTTAACATACGTAGCATTAACAACAAGGTGACTCAACTCCATGCTCTCCTAGAAGTGTACTCCTTTGACATTATCTGTCTAACTGAAACATGGCTAAAACCTGTCATCCAAGACAATGAAATTATCCCACCTGGATATAGCATCCTAAGACTTGACAGAGTATCTAAGAAAGGTGGTGGGGTGGCTATTATATTTAAATCTGGCTTTCAATTAACCACTTACAACTGTAATCTATCTCATGACTCCAGTGCTGAGATTCTCATCTCTAAACTTGAACTTAACAAAGCTAAATCAATCTATATCATCTGCATGTATCTGCCCCCTGGAAATAACATAGCCACCTTGGAAAATATACTCTGCTGGCTATCCCAACACCTGCCTCAAGAAACCATAATTCTAGGTGACATAAATTTAGACTGGAATTCCTATAGTAGTAGCCTTCCTACCACACACATAAACCTATATGGTTTCTCTCAAACCATTACCTTCCACACCAGAATAAATAAAGCTAACAAAAAAGCAAGCATATTAGATTGGATTCTCACAAACAATCATACTCTCTACTATGATTCTGGAACTCTCCCTGATGATATCAGTGATCATTCACTTACCTACATCATCAGATATAAAGCTAAAACCCCCTCCCCAACCTCCATTAGACATATTAGAGCCAAAAAGAAATTTAACCCTGATCTATTCCAAATGGAACTAACAGCATGCAATTGGGCTCCCTTAAAACAACTGCCTCTAGATGAAGCCGTTAATTTCTTTAATTCTACCTTTCTTGCCATTCTTAACCATCATGCTCCTTCCAGAGCTTCAGAATTAAGACCAAGTCTGCTCCATGGCTTTCTAATGAAACCAAACACAAAATTCACATCAGAAATAAATATTGGGCTAAATGGAGAATGACAAAAAACACTGCTGACCAACTAACCTTTAGACAGCTAAGAAATTACACTAAAAAGGCCATATTTTCTGACAAACAAAAATACTTCGTACAGTATGAACAACCTAATTACAACAACCCACAAAAATCCTGGGCCAGCATTAAGCAATTACTCCACCCAGGTCAAACCACAACACTAAACCCTCAAAAAACAGACCAAACAAATCTCAGCCATACAGCTAATACCTTCAATACCTTCTTTACAGATGCCATCCAAACACTAGCTAGTCAGTTATCATCAAATACCTTCACATTACCCTCACACTCCTCAACCCCACCCCCCTTTCATCTCAAAGCTGTCTCAACCGCATTTATTCAAATCCTTCTGAAGAAACTGAAACCATGCTCTCCTTCTGCAGACCTACTGCCTTCTGAATATCAACAACTATCATCCAATGCCATAGCCTATCCTATTTCCATACTGGTCAACAGGACTATTGCTGAGGGTTACATTCCCACCTTATGGAAAGTCTCCCATATTATCCCCCTACATAAAGGTGGACAGTCCACAGAAATATCTAACCATCACCCCATTGCCTTACTTTCTCCCCTAGCTAAAATCATGGAGAAATGTAGCCATAAACAACTTCTTCACCATTTAATCGAAAACAATTTACTTTCCAACTGTCAAGATGGTTTCAGACCCTCACGCAGCACTACCACTGCCCTCCTTTCCTTCACTGACTACATTAACAAACAACGAAACCTGAATAATCAATCTTCTGCTCTATTTATTGACCTGTCTAAAGCATTTGACATGGTAAACCACCAGATTCTCATAAACATCCTAAAATCTCTATCATTAGACCCACTTTCCATAAAATGCTTCCAATCCTACCTTGACAAACGTCAACAAGCAGTACTTTGGCATAATACTTTATCCTCCCATTTACCCATTACCTTAGGTGTCCCTCAGGGTTCCATACTTGGACCCCTTCTTTTTTCCATATTTATTAATGACCTTCATCTAGCTATCCCACAAGCCACATGTATACAATATGCTGATGACTCCACACTATTATGTCCAGCTACATCCTCCCATGACCTTCATGCTCTCACCCAAAATTATTTAACATAGTTGAACAATGGTTCACTCAGCATTGCCTTCTCTTGAACCCAAAGAAAACCAAACTCCTCCTCCTCACTCCTACTCTGAAGTCCTCTCCTCTTCAATTCTCAGTGACATCTATCAATGGTACTATAATATCTTCTGACTATACCACCAAACTACTAGGTGTCACCATCGACAATAATCTCCACATCAATAATACCATAAAGGCTGTCAATAAAAAATTGGTTGTCTCTATAGGGTTAAACCATTCCTTTCCCCTACTGCTAAAACTACTATCACCCACACCCATTTGATCTCTACACTCCTTTATGCCTCTTCTATCTTTACTAATCTCTCCAAGAATAACCTCAGTAAATTGGAAATGACCTATAATAACATTGCACGATTTGCTACAGGCAACCCATTCCGAACCCATCATTGTATAAACTTAAAACAGCTAGGATGGTTAGAACTACAACAACAGATTAAATTTCACCAACTAACCATTGCCCACAACATCCTATACAAACATTCTAATACTCCAAGTTTATCTACCCTCATCACCCCCTATAAAAACCTAAAGTCCTTACGATCATCTCACAAACTTCTTATCCACACCTCAAAACCTAATAACAGAGCTGGGGATTCTCTTTTCTCTAATACAGTAGGTAAATCCTGGAATCTTCTCCCTAATGACATCACCTCACTCACCTCTCTATCTCTATTTAAAAACAGAATTAAACTTCTCATCAAAACATACTGGCTATGCCCCTGCTCCAGACCAGACTAGTCATCTACCTCATCTAACATGACTTACCTATCCACTCCCTACTACCCTCTACTACATTTTCCAACCTTATTATATTTTTCTGTTCTACCTTTTTTTCACTATGTCTATCCTCTTTATAGATCTTTTCTTAAGCAAATCCTTTGCTACAATACTACACATCAAACTCCCTTTTTTTTTACTTCTGACTTAACCTATACTATGTCACCATACTTAAAATAGCACTATATTATACTGCAGGTCCTCAGTGTTAGATCCTGCCTAACCTTTCTGCTGTCTTTTACATGTTGCAAGTACTGATAATTTTCTTTATTTTTTTTTCTTTTTTTACTATGATTATTTTCCTTTTATCTACCTCTGACTTAACCTGCATTGTTGTCTAAGTTCTTTCAGTTTGCACTGTTTGTGACTTTTTACCTCAATGTTATATCCTGTTACAACCTCTATACTGAAATACACGTTACCATTGTTGATGCATTTTTTTTCCATACCAGGAAAATTGCTACTTTTACTAGAATATTAGATTTTATTTCTTATTTTTTATTTGTTTGTACTTGTATTATTGTATCTGGACCATGTCTTGGAACTTATCTCCCCGGGCCTCTACTGAAAATGGACATATATCCAGTTAGACTAGCCCGGTCAACAAATGTAAAATAAAAAAATAAATAAATAAAATAAAATGATCACTGCACAGCAACACTTTTAAAACTTGACATGAAGTAACACTAATTTCTTTCGGAACACAAACAATGTCTAGTATGTTCCATTCCCTTGTAGGTTTTTTTTTTTTACAATCTGAAGCAACTTTTGTTCCTGAACATACGTTGTGAATAATTTCCTTACTAATGGTGTTGAATCAATATTATTCCAGTCTGAATCTGGTAAAATGTCCCCAGCCACCATTATTCTTCCCTCTTGTGTTTCATGCCAGAAATGCATGAATTTCTCTAGGTCATCAGCATTTGACTTTGATGGTCTATACACTCCAACATGTCAGTATCTTCCCAGCCCTCCCCACTGACTTCTCAATCAGATTTCTCAGGTCACGTGAAATAAACACCTAATAACTCTCTTCATTTCAGATGTGGTTAGTATGCTACCTCCTCCCACAACATGCACACTATTTCCTCCAAGGTGTATACAATTGCAATTTTATTAGCACTACACTACAACATAGATGTCTACTCCTTAAACTCTTTCAAAACTCATCCAAAGAAACACATACTTTTTTCCCCAGTTATTCTAGACTCTCCCTTACTTACGCATTAAACAAAAGTTGGCTATAGCCTCAGTCCCATACTAGACAGTACCCGCCTTCAGTGCATAGGCTGGCTAATTTTTGCACTAATAACTTATGTAGTACCATATCAAACACGTCTGAAGCGTTAACGCATTAAGTGGACTTGCAAGGTTCTTTCTCTTGCTCATAGGCTGTTGAAAGATATTAGTCAGTAGTGTCGTTAATCCTGTTCTTTTCAAATGTTGTGGTAAATCCCATATGCCTCCAGTTATATCATCATTTATGGGTCTTCAGAACCACATTCTATGAAAGTATTAGCATGTGCCACTCCATCTGGCATATTTTCTGTATGGTTTATCATCTCCATTATTCTATTTTTAAATACCCAGGGCATAAAAGCATACAAGTACATTTTGCTTTCCCTCTTTCTTTTGAATACTCAGCAGACATTTTTTTCAGTATCAGAATCAATCTGGATGGAGGGACTGTGGAGAAGAGGATGGTAGCTGGAGTGTTTCCTTGTAGAACAATTGTTCTTACTATGGGGACCCTTTCTTGTTGTGTCTGTGACTGAGCTGAATCCACCATGGCGGAAGGAGCCAGAGAGGACAGAAAAAAGGACAATGCTTTGAAGGCTAAGGCCTGAAATACTGAGTTAACAAAGAAGGCCCAACTCCTGCAGTAGCAGTTAAGCCAATAATGCTTGATAAAGGTGTGAAATGAGAAACAAGTGGTCACAGTACAGATGTCTATTGTGGAGATTTTTGAAGCAGCCATACCTCAAGTGGATTGGCCTTTGACCACAGCATTTTCCAGTGGGTGGTCAGCTGCTGGATGGGAAAAGATGCAAATAGCAATCTATCTGGAAAGGGTTTCCTTGGTGAATGGCAGACATCCCTTCTCTAGGACAAAAGGGATTTGAAGCTCTTCTGCCTTCCTAAACTCATACACCTTTCTGAGGTAGAACATAAGTTGGCAATACACATTCAAGGAGCAAAGGTGTTTTGCCTACTGAAGACGGTGGGAAGATAAATAGACTGGTTAAAGAAAAATTAGACGCTACTTTAACAAGGTAACATAGGTTGAAATAAGATGCGATTTGTAACATCTTGATTGTGTGTAGTAAAATGTACACATCAGGAGAATACAGAGTTTCTAAGAAAAAAATGACAAACTGGAATGGCATAGAAGATGAAACTAATCAAAGATTCACAGATGAGAGTCCTCATTTTCTTCTTCTTCTTTCGGCTGCTCCCGTTAGGGGTCACCACAGCAGATCATCTGTTTCCATTTCTTCCTGTCCTCTGAATCCTGCTCTGTCACACCAACCACCTGCATGTCCTCTCTCACCACATCCATAAACCTGATATTAGGCCTTCCTCTTTCCCGGTTACCTGGCATCTTCAATCTTAGCATCTTTTTGTCAATATACTCTGCATCCCTCCTCAGCACATGTCCAAACCAACGTAATCTTGCCTCTCTGGCTTTGTCTCCAAACCTTCCAACCTGGGTTGACCCTCTAATATACTTATTCCTAAATCCTGTCCACCCTCGTCACACGCAGTGCAAATCTTAACATCTTTAACTCTGCCACGTCCAGCTCGGACTCCTGCCTTTTTGTCAATGCCAATGTCTCCAACCCATATAACACAGCTGGTCTCACTACCCTCTTTGTAGACCTTCCTTTTCACTCTTACTGGTACTTGTCTGTCATAAATCACTCCTGACACTCTTCTCCACCCACTCCATCCTGCCTGTACTCTCTTCTTCACCTCTCTTCCACACTCACCATTACCCTGAACTGCTGATCCCAAGTATTTAAACTCATCTACCTTTGCCACCTCTATTCCTTGCAACCTCACCATTCCTCTATCCTTCCTCTCATTAACACACACATATATTCTGTCCTAGTCCTGCTGACCTTCATTCCTCTTCTCTCTAGAGCATATCTCCAACTCTCCAGGGTCTCCTCCACCTGTTCCCTTCTCTCACTACAGATCACAATGTCATCTGCAAACATCATAGTCCACGGGGACTCCTGTCTGACCTCGTCTGTCAACCTGTCCATCACCACGGCAAATAAGAAAGGGCTCAGAGCTGATCCTTGATGTAATCCCACCTCCACCTTAAACACATTTGTCACTCCCACCGCAGACCTCACTGCAGTTACACTACCCTCATACATATCCTGTACCACTCATATACTTCTCTGACACTCCCGACTTCCTCATACAGTACCACAACTTCTCTCTAGGCACCCTGTCAAATGCTTTCTCCTCATACAGTACCACAACTTCTCTCTAGGCACCCTGTCAAATGCTTTCTCTAAGTCCACAAAGACACAATGCAACTCCTTCTGAACTTCTCTGTACTTCTTCATCAACAGTCTCAGAGCAAACATTGCATCTGTAGTGCTCTTTCCTGGCATGAAACCATACTGCTGATCACTAATCATCACCTCCCTTCTTAACCTAGATTCCACTACTCTTTCCCATAACTTCATGCTGTGACTGATCAGTTTAATCCCTCTGTAGTTACTACAGTTCTGCACATCACATTTATTCTTACTGAAGCAAAAAGGTCATGATATCAAATAAAATCATCCTCAAATCCATGATGCAGATGTCAACAGTGAAAATAATTTGAAAGAAATCAAAGCATTTATCAGCTCTGGGTCCTAAGTGACAGTGCAACATCAAGCAAACACATCAGCAAATAAATTTGCTTCATTAAGCTGATAACTTAAGGAAGAAAAAATGACACTTATTTTCCCCCTCCCCACATATTGGATATAGGTTTTCCATCCACAGCACCATTTTTTTCACCAAATTTCTTTCCTTATAGCCTCCCTTAGACAGAGCTGGGACTGGGATTGTGGACAGATGGAGTTGTCATACATGCATAGAGATGCAGTAATGTCAATCTAAGATGAGTGTGTGTGAACAGGTACACTACTGTGCCCTCTAATCCTCTTGAGATGACAAGCCATAACATTTCTACTGTCAGCTCTAGAAGGTTTCCCCTTTCTAGTGCTAGATGTTTCTCCTGCCTCAGAAAAGGAAAGCAGAATTTTGAATGCTTTAGCCCTCCCCACTATAGATGGTCTTTTCTTGGCCAGGTCACTGGTGACACTAATCCATAACTAGCTTCAGTGCTGGTCTGCTTGTGAAAACATGGCATGCTTTTGAGAAAAAAAATGAATGGATTGTACAGTGTTATAAAATATATATATAGCAAAGTTCTCCTTACTCTGACACTGCCCTCTGAACTGAACTGTTTCCTAGGCTTCTCTGGCTGTGCAATTGTCCCATCTGGGTAAGCATGCAGGTAAAGGCAGTTTCCTCCAAATGGACAAGTCCCTTTCCCTTGTTCAAAGTACTTGCAGGCTTTTTTGCTGAAGGGAGAATAAAAAGACAAGATATTTTTTATTAAACATACAGATGACAAAAATGACATTCACTTTTTAAACATCTGTTTAAAATCCGTCATAATTCTAGAAATGTATTTGTGCTCCTACCCATCTGGTTAAGCATGCAGTAAAGACAGATTCTTCATAACAGACAAGTCATTTTTCCTTGCTAAAGGTACTTAGAGATTTTTTTTCTGAAGCCAAAGCAAAGCTAGTTATTTTTACAAAGCACACAGATGCATGAAATATATTCACTTCTTTTTACATCCATTTAAAATCAGTCAACGTCTAGAAACAACAAGCATTTGGTCAACCATTTTACATACATAGACAAATGAGCTGGCAATATTCTCATTGTTGCTGCTGTGAGCTCACTGCAATGGCCCCAACAGCAGCAGTTTATTCCAATTCAGATTAATACCACATTGCAGCTGAAGTGTTTCTGAGATCATGGAACCTTGGGGGTAGTGAAGGTTTCCCCTTGTTTCCATGGTTCAACGAGCTTGGAGTTAGTATAAAAGAGTTGTGAGGTTGCAGAAGATTCTGCACCCCTGCAAAAACACAAATTTTTCCCCATTGCTAAAGTTAATTTTTGCAACAGTTGACTTTACAGCAGCAATACTGTAATACTATACGTTTGATCAGAAGCCATGAATCTCAGCTGCCACAACCTTCCCCCCTCCCCCTCTTGCATCCATCACAGGCATTTCATTTTTGAATCAGTAGTCTTGCTCCAAAACACTCCAGCCTATTCCAACTGCATGCTACCTTGTCTGTGAAACAGCACCTCTGTATATTCAAACTGAAACCTCTTCCTTCAATTTATCACTGTGGACTCTCCCTTTCAGCACACCTACAAAAGATTTTTCTCTTGCCTTCCTGTCACCCAAATAAAAACAAATGGAGAGAGACCTAAGCTCTTCCAGTCTAGGCCCACAGTCTTGTCATTCAACCTCTTCAACATCCTCAAAGCTCCTCCCTGTACTCTTTCTAGTACCCGCTTCTTTGTTCCTATGCAGCCTCCAAAATGGGATTCAATATTTCAGTGACAGTCAGAGCAGCTGTTTGAAGAGTAACAGCATAATCTCCCTGGCATCTATATCTGTCTCGATGTGGCTCAACATCCTATTTGCCTTACCTATCGCTTCGTTCTAGATCTGAGAGTTTATTACCACTACAACTACTTCTAGATCTTTATTTTGCCAACTTGCTTTGAGAAGGAATCCTCCAGTGCTGTTTGTATATTTATTTACTGAATGTGTCCAGTGGAGTAGAGCAGTTATTAATACTGACCAATTTGAGCCTCAGACCAGGTCAAGTCAAAATATGCAATATTTATGAAATGGGAACAAGGGAGTCACCCCAACCCAGACGGCAACAATCAACTCTCAAATCAGTACACAAAAAGAAAGGGAAAGGAGGAAGGGTACCCAACTGCATAACTTAATTAAATTGAGCATCTATATTCATGGCACGTTCCTAACACATCGTTACTATGTTCATCAGAATATTCACTGTTGCAGTCCTTAGACTTGGGAAGATTTCCAAAGCACAAAATTCTAGTGGGAACAAAACCAGTCACTAGCAAATGATGTCTTGAAGGATGGCAGAAGCAAAGCTTGCCCCGGACTATAGGCTGATCCTAAGTTATAGTAACTGGTAACCCGTGTGGAAAGAATACCAAGTAGTTACTTCTAAAATGACTTGTGTAGTAACCCCTATTAAGGAAGGCTGTGCTGGCAGCAGTAGCTGTAATACAGTGTGACCTAAACTGGTTCGGGTAGGTTTGCCACAATGTACGTGACAAAATGAAATGCAATGGGCTATTTAGGGGAGGTCTGCCTGTGAACAGAACTGCTCTCTTTCCTCCTTACAAAAGAAACAAACAGCTGATCAGACTTTGTGAACTAATTTATTCTGTAAATGTAGTATTTCAACTGTCTATGCATACGAGGGGAATGCAGGATTCTTTCTCTTGAATTCTGTGGTTTTAGGGAAAAATTGACAACTGAATAAACTAAATTAAAGTAATATCTGATACCACCTGTGAGTCAGTAAAGACTGGTAACCTTCAGGACATGAGCAATTTACTTGAATAACCCTTGATGTTAGGTAGTCCAATCTCACCTTCATTTTTACATATGGGTTTGGAGCTGTACCTCGGCTCCGACTCAGCCGACTTACAAGCTGGAAGACTTCTGGTTGGCTCGTGGCTAAGCAGGTATCTCATGGTGCACCAGTGCAATCCCCAGATCTCGTTTGCCGCATCGACGAGTTCAGATGTGCTTCTTTTGGCTCTGGCTAAGTCCTTTTCAAATTCTTTACATTCATAGTGGACATTGCATATTTAGTGTTATTTAGTGTTGTTATCTTATAGGCTTTTGCCTAAGTTGTCCTTGTGGACTTTTTTGACTGTAGTAGTATTAGTATCCTGTGTACCAGTTAGTTAGGTGCCATTGCATATTTTGCTTAGGTAGAGCGCTAGTTTTGGCGTTTTTTTTCCGCTCAATCAACAGGGGCTCCTGTTGATTTATTTGTACTGCTCGGACCCTTTTGGTCTCTGTTGACTGTTAACTTGTTGTCTTTGGCGGGGATCCGCTAAGGTGATACTAACAGGATTGCTGTTGCTAATTGCTGCCTTTCAGTAGGTTACAGAAAAATTTGTATTTTTGACATCTCAATTTTTTTCCTATGTGACTGAACCTCTGCGTGTGTCTGTGTTAAATACTTGGTCTGTTTAAGTTTGAAGACCTAGTTTCTGTTACACCGGGCTAGGCCCGTTTAACTTAGAGGACCTAGTCCTCATGTAACTCTTCTGCACGGCTAGGCCCGTTTTAGTTAGAGGACCTAGTCCTCATTTATTCTCTCTCTCCCTATCTCCCCTCTGGTTTTGCGTGTGTGTGTCTGCAATGTCTAAGGATAGCAAGGAGCATAAACCCTCTGGGTTCAAAAAATGCATGAAATACTCCCAGAAGATGTCGTTAATGGATGGCCACAGTAGATGTGTCTACTGTTTGGGGACCATCCACTTGAAAGAATCAAGTTTGTTCTGTCATGCTTTCTTTCCTACAATTTTACAGGAGAGAAAGAAAAAGCTGATACTCAAGGATCTCTTGAAACCAACCTTTGAGGAAGCTTTATCTAGTTTGTCGGCTTCCTCCAAGTCCACTAAATCCAGATTGGAGTCAAAATCAAAATCTTCAAAAAGGCCTTCTCCAGCACTGGCTGGTGTCTCGGAGCCGCCTGCCAAATTACCAAAATCTGCCTCCTCGACAACTCAGTCTTCAGAGCCGAAGGAGAGCTTCTTGGTATCAGAGTCAGTCACAGGTGCTTTGGTGCTGACTTCTGAACCACTGGAAATAGCAGTTGACTATACTGCTCGGTGCCGTTCTGTAGAATCCCTACCGGTCTCCTTGCTAATCAAGTATCTAGTGCCTCCTAGGTCAAGATCCCCTACTTTATCTTCCAGAACTTCCAGGAGCCTTTTGGCAGAAGATGTGGAGAGGGTAGTACTGAGACTCCTGAAGTCGTCTGCTCTGCCTAAATTTTTGTTGTTTCTGACCCAGTTGGTTCCGGAGCCACTCGATCCAGTTTTGCCCTCGTCTGTTATTCCTCCTCAGAGCCTTGTTGGCCTTTTGGAGTCGGAGTGCTTGTTACCAGCGGAGGAACTCTTGGTTCCAGCTCCCCTTGCTGTTGCATTGGAAGCTCTTCTGTCGGCGCAGATGGGGAGGGTTGGAATCGATCTTCTTCGGTTCTGAGCCTTCCTCTCGGTGCGTCCGCCACGGTGAGCTCGGACCCTGCATCTATCTCAGAGCCGATGGCTCTAGCTCTGCTGCCAACCTTTGTCTCTTCAGAGCGGGGGGAGGTATTCGGTGCTGGAGAGGTTGGCCTTCGAGGTGATGAGCGCGCTGTCTCAACCTACAGTCCCTGCCAGTGGTACAAGCACTCTTCCCCCCAGGCCACCCACTTCAGTCTCAGCACCTACTCTCTCCGGAGACAGCAAGCCCCATTTTCCAAGACCTCCCCAGAATGTCCCTTCGAGGAGTCCCCCAGGAAGAGGGTATGCAAGAAGAAGCATATTGACTCCCAGGATGAGTCTCTGACATCGGACACTGACCTCGAGTCGGAAGGGTCTCCCAAGTTGTCCTCTGAAGATGTCTCCTTTGTGGACATCCTGGAGATCCTTAAGCAGAGGTGCGACTGGCCCACTGTCAACCCTTCTGAAGAGGAGTCGGTGCACCTGAAGGCTTTCGGGTCTCAACCCTCTGCCTCTTGGGTGTCTCCACCTTTCGACAAACTAATGGATCTGGTTAGTCGGAAGGTGTGGGATACTCCCGATGCTGTGGAGCCAGTCTCCAGGAGACCAAATAAGTTTCTGTCTGTCCCTCCTGGAAAAGAGTTCTTGTCTAAGGGCGTTCCCAAAGATGCCATGGAGTTGGCGGAGACTTCTTCCGTTTTTCATCCACCCACCAAGGAGTCTAGACAGATGAACAGATTTGGGAAGCATGTATTTAGTTCAGTGGCATTTACATTTCTATTTCTGAACTATCTTACTCACTTCACGAGGTTGCAGAGGGATCTCCTCAAGGAGTTAGGAGATTCCATACAGGGTGCTTGTCCTGAGGGAGTCCCTGATAGGATTTCTGCTCAGTTGTCCACCGTAAATTCTGTAGTTAACTCCTCCATGCGGCTGATCTCCCATGCAGCTGATGGAGCGAGCAGAGCAGTGGGTTCAGGAGTTGCCCTTAGGTGCCACTACTGGATGTGCCTGTGTAATTTTGCGGAGCTGTTCAAGTCTACGTTCACCAATGCCCCGTTTGATGGTTCCTCTTTGTTTGGCCCCAAGGTGAAAGAAACACTCACTCGGTGTGAGCAGGAAGGAAAGACTCTCTCTGACGTGGGAGTTCGTTTTACCGTTCCCTCTCGACCATACCCCAAAGGTCAAAGGGGAGGTAAAATGTGGTTCAAAAAGTCCCAGAGGGTCTTTCCGGACACAGAGTGAATCCTCCTTCACAGGCAGAGGAGGAGGAAATGGTAGATGTCACCCTAGAGGCAGGGGTGGACCGCAATACCAGCAAGGCTTTCGAGGGCGGCCTTATCAGCGCTCCTGATGTGGGGCCCAAATGCATTTCTCTGGGGCAAGTCGCGGGTCGCATCTCTTTGTATCAGAAGCCTGGCTAAATATCACCCAAGACAAGTGGTTACAAAGAGTTGTTACCAGAGGCTATATCATACCTTTTCTCTTCCACCGTTTGTTTCCAAAAAAGATCCCAGATGTTCCAACCAATCACAGGGATCAGGCAACTGTGGACATCAACAAGTTACTCTTAAGAGTCATCCAGCCTGTCCCAGCAGACTAGACAGGATCCAGAACTTACTCCAGGTTCTTTTTAGTCCCAAAACAAACTGGAGGCCAATTTTGGACCTCAGCAGATTAAACGAATTCGTGAAGAAGGACAAGTTTCGGATGGTCACACTGCAGTCAATACTCCCGTTGTTAGGGAAAGGCTATTGTATGTGCTCTCTGGATCTCCAAGATGCCTACTACCATATAAAAATGGACAAGGCATCAAGTAGATATCTGCTCTTCTGGCTGGGAGCCAGTCATTATCAGTTTCGTGCTCTGCCCTTTGGTCTCACCACAGCCCCCAGGGTGTTCACCAAATGCATGGCAGTAGTGACAGCTCACTTGAGACATCAGGGATTCCAGGTGTTTCCGTATTTGGACGACTGGCTTCTGACCGACCCTACCAGGCATCTACTCATCCAAAAAGTACAGTTTTGTACCTACCATAAATGTAGATGTTCGGGTGTATACACTGCTGCAGTCATTACACTTGGGTTATCCTGCCGTCAGGTGGTTCCCCAGTCGGCCTGAGTTCCAAAGTCTTGGTCTGGCGTCGGTTGCTGTCGCCTCCTCCCTGACGTCAGTGCGACAGGGGTATATAAGATGCAGCCGACACCATTTTCTTCAGTTTTTCTTGCCCCAGATGTCAGGTGCCCCCAAATAGGTAGGCAATTCAAATTGCTAATAAAAACATACATAAGAAAAGCAAACAACTACTTTCAGTTACCAGCAAATACTCCCCATACGTAGTAAACGGTAGAAGACATAGGTACGTACCAGCAAGTAAGAGGGGAAGGAGGGAGGGTAACCTGGACTGCAGCAGTGTATACACTCGAACATCTACCTTTATGGTAGGTACAAAACTGTACTACATTCATCGTGTTACACTGCTGCAGTCATTACACTTGGGTAGAATCCCAAAGCTGAGGTAGAGTGGCTGGTTCTATAAAGTATTAGGGGTGGCTATACAGCCCTGCAATACAGCAGTGGCGAAGCCAGCTCTGGATTTAGAGTATAAAGGCAGATGGTAATGCTTGGTGAAGGTATGCACAGAACTCCATGTTGCTGCTTCCAAAATATCCTTGGTAGGTACTCCTCTGAGGTAGGCAGTTGAAGTGGCTGTTGCCCTGGTGGAGTGAAATCTAATGCTGTAATGCTGCTAGGCACAGGTTTCCCATGGTGTATATAGCAGAAATGTATACAATGTCCTATCCATTTTGAAATAGTCTGTTTTGAAATGGCTTTTCCCTGTGCTCCTGCAGCATATGCTACCAATAATTGCTCAGATTTTCTGAAAGCTTTGGTTTTGTCCAAGTAGAAGCGTAACTGCCTGTGAATGTCCAAAGAATGCAGTAGTCTCTCCCCTTTATTCTGTGGTTTTGGATAAAAGGTTGGCAAGTGAATAGTTTGGTTTAGAGCCACACTTGATACCACCTTTGGCATAAATATAGGGCTAGTTCTTAAAGACACCCTGTCCTGATGGAAAATGAGGAAAGGTTCCACTGCCATTAGTGCCTGTAATTCTGAAACTCTTCGTGCTGATGTTATTGCCAGGAGCAGAGCAGTTTTCCAAGAGATGTATTTTAATTCTGCTGTGTTAGCTGGCTCAAAAGGAGGTAAAGTTAATTTTTCCAAAACAAAGTTGAGGTCCCAAGTTGGAGTAGGTGCTCTACTTATCTTACTTATATTACTTAGGTCTTATGTTTTTAGCCCCTCTGAGGTACTGTTTTAGCAAAGGATTAGAAAAAAATGGTGGATCCATGTTGTAATGAGCAGATATGGCAGAGGCGTGGATCTTGATGGATGAAAAGGAGAGGCCTTTGTCCAGCATCTCAGTTAAATATTGTAGTATCTGAGGAATGTTTGGGACAAGAGGGTCAAGGCTGTGAGCCTGGTTCCAGGCACAGAATCCCTTCCATTTATCTGAATAGGCTTTCCTGGTACTAGGCCTTCTGGCATCCAGAATGACATTCATAACAGCTTTGGAGAGAGGCATTGCTTGCTTGGCTAAGGAATCTTCCATGCAGCTAGGTTTAAGGTCTTTAGCTGGCTGTGAAGTATCTGATTGTTGTGCTGAGTCAGCAGATGTGGGTTTTGAGGCAAACTCCAGGGTGGCTCTTTTGCTAAGCTCTTTAAGCTTGGGTACCAGTGCTGGCGTGGCCAGTCTGGTGCAATCAGGATCATCTTTGGCTCTTCTTGCCTGGCTTTTATGAGTACCTTTGGAAGGAGAGGTAGTGGTGGGAAATCGTATACTTGTAGGTTTTTCCAGCTGAATGAGAGGGCATCCACTTTCCATGCTTGTGGATGGTAACTCCTTGTGCAAAATTTGTGTAGCTGGCAATTCATTGGGGATGCAAATAGATCTATGTCCGGGCTCCACCATTTCTGTGTTATAATTCTGAATATTTGTGGATTTAATTCCCATTCGTGGGGATCCATGATGTTTCTGCTTAAGTCGTCTGCCATGTGTTTTTCTCTCCTGGCAGGAATTGTGCTTGCAGATGAACTTGATAGTTTAGAGCTGTGTTCCACAAGGTCAAGGCTTGTCTGCAGTGGGAGTAGGAGTGAGTGCCCCCTTGCTTGTTTATGTACCACATAACTGTGGTGTTGTCTGTCTTTAGTAATAGTTGTCCTGAATGCAGCAGGTCCTTGAAAGCTATAAGGGCATTTTGTACAGCTAGCATCTCTTTTTGATTGATGTAAAGATGCCTTTGTTTTGCGGGCCACTTGCCCTGAATACATTTTCCTGCAATGTGTGCTCCCGAGGCGTAATCCGATGCATCTGTTGTCAGTGTTTGCCTGGCTGTGGGTTGAGTAAAAGGCTGTCCCTTGTTGAGGTGACAAGCTTGAGTCCACCACTGAAACTCCTGTTGAAGGCAAGGAATTAGTGGTATAACTGTTTCCAAACCTTGACAGTGTTGAGACCATACACTCTTTAGGTACCATTGTAGTTTCCTCATATGCAGTCTGGCATATTGAATTAGTAGTATGCAAGATGCCATGTAACCCAAGGCCTGCAGAATTTTTCTTGCAGGGAGTTGGGTCTTTGTTGCCATCAACTGAAAGTATTGAGTCAGTTGTCCTTGCTTGTCTGGCGTGAGATAAGCCATCTGGGCCGTTGTGTTCAAGCTGGCACCCAGGAATATTATTTCTTGTGAGGGCACTAGTTTTGATTTCTTTTCGTTTACTGTGTACCCCAGGCAACTTAATAACTTTTTTACAAATGCCAGATGCTTTAGAAGAATGTCCTTGCTCACTGCTTGAATCAGGCAGTCGTCCAGGTACGGATAAATTTGAATTCCTTTCTGTCTGCAAAATGCAATTACTGGTGCCAGGCACTTTGTGAAGACCCTGGGCGCAGTAGATACGCCAAAGGGCAGTGCAGAGAATTGATAGTGCATTGAACCAGTTGTGAATCTGAGGTATCTTCTGCAGTTTTGTCTGATCGGTACATGCAGGTATGCCTCCTTGAGGTCCAAGGTCACGAGCCAAGCTTTCTTGCCCAGCATGGGAAGAAGCTGCTGTACTGTCAACATTTTGAATTTCGGAATATCCAGATAAGTGTTTAGAGAAGAAAGATCCAGAATGGCACTCCAGGCTTTGTCCTTTCTGGGAAGCAGAAAGAGTCTTGAGTAAAATCCTTGTCCTTGCTCCTGTGGTGGTATCCTTTGAGTAGCTCTCATGTCCATGAGTGCTGTAATTTGTTTTTGAGCCTCTGCCCATTGATTTGGTGGCAGATTTGGCATTCCTTTTAACCTTGGCAGAGTGTGGAAGTGGAACCTGTAACCTTGAGATACAATTTTGAGAACCCATTTGTCTTTGGTGATCCAATGCCAATTGTGATAGAAAAGTGCCAGTTTTCCTCCCAAGGGGACTGCCAAGAGAGAACTGTTTGGCAGCTGTAGTGGGAAGTCATTGCGGCTGCTTTTTATATGGTTGGGGCCTGTCTTCCCCTTCTTTCTGGCCTGGTGCACCCCACTGTCGAGGCCTGTAAGGACCTTGTGGTTGACCTCTACCTCTTGGACGTCTGTATCTGCCCCTTTGAGGTTTGTCTATAACTGGAAAGGACCAATTCTTTGTTGGCCAATTTCTGCTAAATCGAGGAGGCTGAACCTGTAAGAAATCCTTCACTGTTTGCATTGATTTTGCCTTATCCTCCATTTTCTTTAATACCTCTTCTGCCTTAACTCCAAATAACACATCCCGCTGCAAAGGCGCATCCAATAATTTTGCTTTAACATGATCTGATAACGTATGTTCTTTTTAACCAAGTATGTCTTCTAATGACAGAGCCTGTAACTGCCGCTCTACAGGAGGCCTCTAAAGAATCAAAATCACATTGCAAAGTACGTTTCCCACTTGTTCAGCTGCATGCAACAAATCCTGCATTTCTTTATTAGGAGGATCTGAATCTGGAAGCATTTTTTGTTTCAACTGAAACATCAAAAATTGCTGATATTTTAGCATGTGAAATTGGCAATTTAAAGCTCTCATTGCTGAAGTTGCAGACGTATATACTTTCTTTCCCCATCTGTCTAATGCTCTGGAATCTCTGTCAGAGGGAACTGGATTTTTTGCTGATGAGGCCTTAATCCCTTTGGGTCCCTGAGAAATAGTTTCAGGGCCAGCAACAGTGCTTTTATACAGAAATTTGTGTGAGTCAGGGACTCTGTAGTATCTGTCAGGTTTAACTGGGGCTGGAGGTAAGGAATCAGGATTTAAGCTGGATTCAGTATACACATAATCCACAATATCTAACACTGGCGGAATAGCAAGGGGTCTGTGTTGAGGTAATAAAAGGAAGTCTCGGAGCCTTTTCTTGGATTCTGAGTAATCCTGGCCTTCCCAATGGAAATGCTCCCTCATGGTATGTAAGGTTTCCCCAAAGGAGTAGTACTCAGGCGGAGAGGCTGATGGAATTAATTCCTCAGCATCAGATTCCTCATACGGTAGTAAAGAATAACCTAGGTCTGAGGATGAATCTGAAGAAATGGACAACTGGTCGGATGAGTCATAGTCTGCATCCTGTCTAGGCCTTTTATCAGGAGGGGGGTTGGGATCCCCTGATCAGAGTGATAAGGTCTTCGGCCATTTTGAGCATTTGTTTCTTAGGCATGGAGGCCTGTCCTGGAGAATGCTGTATTTGTTTCTTTGTTTTTAAAAGAGGCTTAGACTTAGCAGAGGGTTTAATGCTTAACTGAGTAGGTCGGAAAACACCCTCTGAAGCTGCGGGTTGCTCAGCTACTACAGATCCCCCTTGAAGGATTAGTTTCGGTAGGCTGAAAAACTTGTGCATCTGAAGGCCTAGCCATCTCCACGTAGGAGTTGGCGGCGGCCTGTGGTTCTGCAGAAGCGGTCATCAGGGGCTCCGACGGCGCCTCGCTGAAAACCGGACAACCGGCAACTGGCCTAGAAGAGGCTTCGTCGTCAGTTTTGGGCCTCGGATGCCTGTCCTTGTCTTTGCGCTTTTTAAGTATTCCGGTCGTCGGAAGTTCTGACGGCATGGTGTAATTGAATTTTCTGCCAAAATAATGTCGGGCAAAATCAAACCGATGTTTAATAGTGTGCTCGTTAGACCTAGCACAAAACCGACAACCAGTAACGTCGTCGTCTGGGCCTAGGCATGGGATACAATAGGAATGGAAATCCTTATGAGGTATTTGCTTCCCACAAGAAATACAGTTATTAACTTTTACTGACATCGGTCTGAGGCAAGAAAAAGTTTCCCCAACGGGGTACTTAGCTTTGTAGAAGACTTCGGTTCTGGATTCAAAATGAAAATCTCAGGAGTCGGCCGACCGGCACTTGCGAACTGCTTTTGCTTTGGGCACCGCGCGGCAAGAAAGAATGAAGAAAATGGCGTCGGCTGCATCTTATATACCCCTGTCGCACTGACGTCAGGGAGGAGGTGACAGCAACCAATGCCCGACCAAGACTTTGGAACTCAGCCTGACTGGGGAACCGCCTGACGGCAGGATAACCCAAGTGTAATGACTGCAGCAGTGCAACACGGTGAACATCAGGGACGCCACCATTCAACTTTGTGCTCAACTAGAGATCTCCATAAACTGGGAAAAATCTGCATTACTGCCCTCGCAATCTGTGATTTTTATAGGCGCAGAGTTAGACATAGTGGATATGACCATTCGCCTCCCCGCCGAAAGAGCACAAAACCTCATCTCACAAGTTCAGCTTCTTCTTCCGCTTCGGAAAGTCAAAGCAAATTGGGTTCTTCAGCTTCTCGGTACGATGGCCTCAACCAATCTGTTAACACCTTTAGACAGGTTTCACAAGAGAATCCTCCAATGGCTCCTGTCTTCCCAGTGGTCATTCCAATATCTACCACTGAGTCACCCTATCCTGCTGACGGAATCATGCAAAAAGGACCTTCTCTGGTGGATAGCCCCCAACCACTTGCTCATGGAAGCTCCCTTCGTTCCTGCTCAACCTGTTGCCACTGTGACCACGGATGCCTCCCAGGTCGGGAGGGGGGGGCATTATCTTGGAAGGACTGTCCGCGGCACATGGCAAGAACACGAGGCTCATCTGCATATCAATGTTCTGGAGATGAGGGCATTGCTTCTGACATTGCAAGCACTTCAGGACCTTCTTCCTCCAAGGACGATTGTAATACAATCGGATAACATGTCGGTTGTGTGGTATATCAACAAACAGGGCAGTACCAAATCTTATCCACTCTGTCGAGAGGCCATGCGAGTTTGGGAATGGGCAATTTCTTCCCAGTGCTTTCTGGTTGCAATGTACATTCCGGGGAAAACCAACGTGATAGCCGACAAGCTAAGCCAGACAATCTTACTGCCTCACGAGTGGTCGCTGAAATGGGAAATAGTGGAACAGATTTTCAAGAGATGGGGAAAGCCTTGCTGCGACCTTTTTGCCAGCCCAGTCAATTCCAAGTGCAGCAGCTATTCTTCCCCGATTCCCCCTCCGGGGGAAACACCCAGAGATGCTCTGGTCCACAATCGGCCCACGGGACTTCTCTATGCCTTTCCTACATTCCCACTTATCTTCAAAGTGATTCAGAAAGCCAATTGGCTGGGAAGCAAGTTGATCCTCATTGCTCCTTACTGGTCTCGTCGGGTCTGGTTCCCCTTCCTCGAGCCTCTTCTCCTGGATGATCCTTGGATACTGGACTCAGTTCCAGATCTATTGTCCCATATGTCGGGTTCGCTACATCCCACTCTCCACACCCTCAAATTGACAGCATGGCTGCTCCAGTTCCATCTCTAGTCAGGCTTCATGATGTTTCTTCCTCAGTGTGACATTTTCTTTTATCCTTGCATAAACCCTCAACCAGAAGGCTGTATGACAGTAAATGGAAAAGGTTTTCTATCTGGGCACAGAAAATGAGTGTGGATCCTTACACTGCTCCTACTCCTGTGATTCGGAGCTTTTTCAGCAGGGATCTGCCGCGGACACCATCAAAGTATAGTTGGCAGCAATCTCTCATTTTTATTTACACACACACACACAAATAAATATAAATATATATATATATATATATATATATACACACACACACACACACAAATATATATATATATATATATATATATATATATACACACACACACAAATATATATATATATATATATATATACACACACACACACACAAATATATATATATATATATATATATATATATATATATATATATATATATACATGCATACACACACACACATACATACATCTATATATATATATATATATATATATATATATATATATATATATAAATATTTATATATATTTATTATTTATTATTTTACATTTGGTGACCGGGCTAGTCTAACTGGATATATGTCCATTTTCAGTAGAGGCCTGGGGAGAAAAGCTCCAGGACAAAATAGATGAAAAAGTAAAAAAAAAAAAATTGTGTAGAATAAAAATAGAGTTTACATAGAAAAAACATACAAAATACTGGGATACATTTTCAAGACACTGGTTTGAATCATCTTAACACCCTATTAAAAAACACCCTCTGAAAAAACAAGAGTTTACATAGAAAAAACATACAGAATACTGATATACATTTTACAACACACTGGTTAGTAATCATCTACAAGATATAAACACCCTGGTTAATAATAAATACAAAAATAGAGAAGACAATAGTTAAATACTATTTACAAATATATAGAAAATGACATTCATAATGAGTCAAATCATAGAAGTTACAGATAAACTGTTCTGATTACATATACAACAAGTACAAAATTGACAAAAGAGGGAACATAAAAAAGTAATCAATCAGTTAGTCAGGGTTGTTACAAGGGCATAGCCATTTTGTTCTAAGGAGTATTTTCAGTTGTTGTTTGAAGAGGGGTAGAGAAGGAAGAGAAGTTAATTCAGTAGGTAGAATGTTCCAGTTTCTCCCAGTAGAGTTTGAGAACAGAGAATCACCTGCCAAGTTGTTTGACTTACTAATGCTAATTAACAATGTATTTGCTGATCGTAAGTTAGTGAGATTTTTATAGGGGGTGATGATATTTGAGAGTATTGGGGTATTATTTGGGTGGCAGAGGATCTTATGAGCAATGATAAGTTGACTACATTGAAGCTGATGAGGTAGTTCAAGCCATCCTAGTTGTTTCAGATTCTTACAGTGATGGGTTCTATAGGGAATACCAGTGGCAAATCTTGCAATGTTATTATAGGAGGTAGCTAGTTTGAGACAATTATGTTTTGACAGATTGGTAAGGATTGGTGAGGCATAAAGGAGTGTTGAGATTAGATGAGAATGGGCAATAGTAGATCTAGCTATTGGAGTGAGGAAGGATTTGACTCTATATAGAGAGCCCATTTTTCTGTTAACAGTTTTTATTGTGTTATTAATATGGGAGTCAAAGTTAAGGTTGTTGTCTATAGTAATTCCTAGAAGCTTAGTGGTAGTGTCAGGGGATATGAGGGTACCATTGTTAGAAGTAACAGAGAAATCAATAGGTATGTGCTTCCGGGTAGGGGTAAACAGCAGGAGCTTAGTTTTTTTAGGATTAAGGAGGAGGCAGTGTTTTAAGAACCATGACTCTATTGTGTGAAACATTTCCTGAGTTAAGGACTGTAGTTCTGATGAAGATTTGGCTGTGCAGATTATTGTTGAATCAACTGCATATTGTATACAGGTTGCATGAGGAGTAGCTTTGCAGAGATCATTAATAAAAATAAATAATAATAAAGGACCAAGAATAGAGCCCTGGGGAACACCTAGTGTAACTGGTAGGTGGGATGATAGATTATTTTCCCACATAACAGCTTGCTGTCTGTCACTTAGGTAGGAGCTAAACCATTGTACAGCTAGAGTATCGAGAGAAAGTGATTTAAGAATGTTAATAAGCAATGTGTGGTTAACCATAGCACAAGCTTTTGATAGATCATTAAATAGGGCTGAAGAGAGAGTATTATTATTACGATTTCTGTTAATAGTATGAGTGAAAGATAAGAGGGCTGTAGTGGTACTATGGTACGGTCTAAAGCCATGCTGGCTTTGTGCAAGTAGGTTATGTTTTAGTAAGTAGTCTAGAAGTTGATGATGAATACATTTTTCCATTATTTTTGCTAAGGGGGATATAGTAGGGCTATAGGTCGGTAGTTAGAGTATTCATTTGAGTTGCCTCCTTTATGTAGGGGGATAATGTGTGAGATTTTCCAGATGACTGGGATGGTTCCCTCATTAATGGTTCTATTTATTAGGATTGATATTGGATAAGCTCCTGCTTTGGCAGCTTTTTGCAGATATTGTGCTGGAATCTGGTCAGCAGAAGGAGTACAAGGCTTAAGTTTTAGAATGAGTTTGTGGATGAAATTAGTGGAGATGGGTTGGAATAGGAAAGTAGGAAGAGAGCTGGAGATGAGGTTAGGAAGGTTGGAGCTGTCAGGGGTTAGGTGGCTGGCTACAGATTGGATGGCTTCGGTAAAGAAGGTATTAAACGCATTAGCAGTTTGGGTGGGAGTTTCATGATTAGCACCAGTTGGGGTTGGTGTACTGCAGTGACCGAGGTGTAACAGACTATTGATACTTGCCCAGAATTTCTGGGGGTTGTTTAGGTTAGTTTGCTGCATTTTA